>NC_090870.1:20327971-20332971 GCF_036669935.1 Montipora foliosa | reverse complement strand
GTCATTACGATATTACGCTATTACGATGGACATTTCAACGTGCTATTATTGGAGCTTGGTCAAGCTGGAAAGTTTTTGCCAGTTATTACGCTATTACGCCAACATTATACTAGGAGTATTCCATTCCATGTTTGTTCATCGTCACAATCTTTAGTTATGTTGTTCATTACGTTATTACGCTAATAGAACGGACGCTTCACGGAGTTAATGTAGGGGCTTGGTTAGCTGGAATTTTTAGGCGCAGTTATTCAGTTATTACGCTATTACGCCAACAATTTAGCAGGGATGTTTCATTCCATGGTTGTTCAACGCCGATTTCTTAATTTCAGTTTCTCATTACGTTATTACGTTATTACGATGAACCACTTTCAGAGTATATGTACGGTCTTGGTCAAGCTCAACACTTTCCATGATAGTTGTTACGCTATTACGCCGTAAATATCTTGAGTAAGGATTTTCCATTCCGTGTTTGTTCAACGTTGCAATCTTACTTTTTCATTACGTTATTACACTATTACAATGAACACTTTACAGAGTAAATGTACCGGCTTTGCCAAGCTCGATATTTTTCACATTACACAACTACGCCAATGTGTGATTGTTCAACAGCACATTCCTACGCTATTACGATAAACATTTTAAGCCGGAAAAGCAAAAGAACAGACATGTACCGCTGTTTGTACATTTGGTACATTTCATGGATCGAAGAGACGTTTAAAAACTCACGACATTGAAGACTCCGTGAAGCAGAGGAAGGAAATCCCATTGCTGCCCTTTCCGTTGTCTCCCTTCCCTCCCTAAACAACTGGCTGATAAAAAAAGGTTGCAAGTGAAAAGAAACAAAAAAAGGGTAGTACGCTGTTGCGAAGTGAAAAAAACAAACAAAACGGTATTACGCTGCTACGAAGTAATAAGCAAAAAACGAAAAAACAGCAAGTCTAAAACAGGCAACATATGTAGCTGCAGCTTTTCCCTATTCAGCTTTACACCTTTATCTCGGCAGCGTTGAAGGAGAGCAATGACTTTTTCGTCATAGTCTCTTTCTGCTTCATCATCATTAGCTCCACATCCAAATACAAGGATGTCATCAGCAATCGCTTTGCATCCGTTCAGTCCTGCTAATGCCTGATCCAGTCTTTGCTGGAATTCTTCAGGGGCTGGTGAGATGCCAAATGGCATTCGGAGCCATCTAGATTTGTATCTTCCCCACGGGGTGCCAAATGTACCGGTACTTGCGTAACTGCTCTCCTCATCCAAGGACACGTGCCAAAATTCATTTTTGCCATCTAACACAGTAAAGCACCTCTTGCATTTGTTAGCTCAGGAAGGACATCCTTGATTATTGGCAGTAGGTAGTGATTGCGTTTAAGGGCTTGGTTGAGTGGTTTGGGGTCCACACGCAGTCAGACATTTTCTTCAAAGGGACGACAGTTGCTGATATCCAGGAGTTTGGAACATTTACCGGTGTTATGATGTTAAGGCCTTCCAAACGATCCAGTTCCTCTTTTAGCTTTTCTTCAATGGTAGCCTGTTCCAGGCTCTCAGATAGTCGAGAAAACGAAAAGAACTGCGTGTGAAAAGCGATTGGGGGCTTGGGTCGAGGCGAGGCGGGAGAGCCTGTAATCATCTCTTTATATTCTTCATTCCTGGTATACCCTCTGATTGGTCAATTTTGACAGTTTACATCAACACTTTCCTCATCATTTTGATTCACGCGCGGAGCTTACGCGGAGCACGAAAGAAAGAGGCCAATTCTGTCGCCGAGTGTCTTAAAGTATTCCCAAACGTACAAGCGCTCAGATTCGGGCAAAAGTTGTGTCTGTTGACCTTAAGTCGAGAAGAAGATCCGTTTGCAATGCTTCCAACCCGTTTTGGTAAAAGCATCACGCTTTTCTTGGAAAACCTGAAAAACTTAGAAATATGGCCTTTAGAGAATCAACCTCGCGTGGAACCACTAATGCCGCCCATTTTCAACACTTTGACATTGACATTTTGACATGAGAAAGGTTATTTGCAAAGTGGGCGGAATGAAGAATTTAAAGAGATGCTTACTGGCTCTCTCGCCTCGCCTCGACCCAAGCCCCCACTTACTTTTCACGCAGTTCTTTTCGTTTTCTTGACTATCTGAGAGCCTGGAACAGGCTACTTTAATGGCAATTGGCACCTTTCTTGTTGGGAGTTGAAGTGGTGGTACGTTCGGGTCAATTTCCAGGTGGAGATCACCTTCTAACGTTCCGTCTCCGCTGAATACATCAGCATGTTCTTTGAGAATAGAATTTTGCTCTGCGATGGCTCTTCAGACTGAATAGCCATGATGTTTTGTTGGACCACAGAGATGAGTTGCATTTGCTCACTAGCTCGTAAGCCAATCAGAGGCTTGCCTTTTCCTTTTACAGCTACAAACTCCATACTGTATTTTCTTCCATTTCTGGGATTCACAACTTGGACACGTTTCCTTCCAATCGGCTTCTCCTCAGTTTTGTTGTACGTAACGAGTTACGTCTGCTTTGTCCAGCAGGGATAGGCTGCCTTCACCATACACTTCTTTGAAAGACTCTTCAGGTAAGATGTTCACTGTTGCACCAGTGTCCAGTTGGAATGGGACTCAATGACCATTTAATAGCATTACCGCAAGCAGTTTGTCTTTACGATCAGGATTTTCCACACCACAGACTTGCTTCTTGACATCAATACAAGCGACATATTCATCAAAGTCAGAATCCTCCACTGCATGTACTAGCTTGCGAACATGTCTCAGTGTGGGAGGTTTAGAGGATGTGGCTGAACTGGGTGGAGGCGGTTTGGTTTTGCAGGCCACTCCAAAGTGGTTTGAATTCCACAATTAGAGCAGGTCTTTCCCCATGCAGGACATTTAAGCTTGTTCCAGACATGCATTTTGTCGCAGAACGTGCAGCAAATTAATTTTCTCTAGGTTTCTTTTCATTGGACTGACTAATGGCACTGACTCAGCATCCTCCTGATTGTTTCTTTTAATCGTTGGCTTGAGGTCTCGTAGGATCTACAGATATCAATGCATTCCTTCAATGTGAGTTTGGAGACTTGCAGGATCTTCTTGCGAGTTTGATGGTCTCTTACTCCAATGACAATCCTGTCTCTAATTAGGCTGTTCTCCAACACTCCGAAGTTACATGTCTTCGCCAACGTGTGCAATGCCGTGACGTAAGCATCCAGAGATTCGTTTGGTTCTTGGTCTCTCTTGTTAAATCGGTATCTCTAGTAGATTTCATTTGTCTCTCTGATACAATAACGCTATAGCTTTTGGAGAACAATATCAATGTCCTTCTTATCGTCTTCACTGTCAAATTATAAGCCTTCGAACACATCTAGAGCATCTGAGCCAATACAGGTTAGCAGTGTGGCAGTTCTCAGCGATTTGTTTACAGCAGGGTTTTCAGGATCTTTTAGACGTGCAGCTATTTCGTAGTTGTTCCAAGCACAGTGGAATTTCTTCCAGTTCGTGGCCAAATTCCCTATGAGCTCTAACCTAGAAGGCAATGGGATGTTTATCAGGATTTGTACCAGATTTGGTTGTGCGACGGCTTCTTGTACTTGCACAGATGCGTCGTAACCCTCGGGTTTCGGTGGCATACTTAGTAATTTGAAGTTAGCTAGATTCCTTCAGCAGAGATTTCCTTCCTAAAACACAAGAAATTTCCACTCACCGTTGTTTTCCACTATTCGTTGTGAAGAAGGTTTCGAGTGGCTAGCGCCGAACACAGCAGAGATTGGAGACTATGTTCTATAAATATCAGTTCGCAGATCAGAGTTGCTCGACCACGTCTGTGCGAACAAATCTCTCTCCAGAACACTTTCTGGTACGCTGAGCGGTAATTCCTCGATGGCATCAATTGCAGAAACCAGTTTGCACTTCTGGCACCATGTAACATAGTCGCTAGGACGGACAACGAAACACTTTAACGTTTTAATCTTGTAAGCCGAGTGTACATTAAGCGAAGAACAAGAACACATGCAGGATCCCGCATGTAAACTAAACTGTATAAATCAACTTAACATGCATAATTTAACATTGTTACAATACCCACCCCCTCCAATTCACACTTTTCAAGACTTTTGCTCACCCAAACTTGAACTTGATCTTCCTTTCTTCAGATCTGCTGCCCACTCTTATACACTACACAAGCAACTCATGCAAATTCCCCATAATAATAATTATTATTTATAATTAAATATTTTATGTTTCAACCCAGGCCACTCTCGGTCCAAACTTTGATTTATTCACATTTTTGACATCAGGGCCACATGTGGTAAATTGTTATTCAGAAGATGATTTTTTACAGCAAGGCCCAACATTTTTTGAATGAAAAACAGAGAAGCAACTCACTGCCTTTCAGGAAACAAGGATCAAAAGAAGTGGGCTTACAGCAATGGCAAACTCTTCACAAGAAACATCAGGAAAGTAGTTCCAAAACGGGAACTGTTTCAAGTCTTGTCTCAAGTGCACTGTCGAATTTCTCACAGAGGACACAAGTGTGGAAAAGTGGCTTGAAGAAATTATGCAGAAATCAACAAGAAAGTTGTTAACACATTCATTCCTTCTGCTCGAGTATTGACCAAGTTTGGACACCACAGCTTCTTTACAATCTAACCCCTTTATCCAACAAGTGAAAGGAATTATGCTTTACTTCCTGTGACCAATAACCATCAACCAATAGTGACTGTCTTAACACAATAACCAAGACAACGGTTGTTTAAGACTAAACACTTCAAATAAGTGATTACTCCAATCAATACAATGTGTGCGAATCCCTTACCTAGCTGGAATGCAGTGTCTGACAGTTGCAGACTAATCCTAACTCAGAGTTACTGAAAGCTAAGCATTTTAAAATGGGTGCTTAGACTTCAATACTGCATGCTTATCAGTGCTGATCAAATGAGTGCTTAGACTTAAATACTGTTTCACATAAGACAGTGCATAAGGTCCCTAATCACTAACTTGAAAGCTTAACCCTAATTCCTTA
>NC_090870.1:20320471-20322971 GCF_036669935.1 Montipora foliosa | reverse complement strand
TCTTCATGTTTCATTCCTTTCGCTGAATTGAAAAGGCATTGTAGTGTGTTTTTGAATAGGGTTTAATTAATTTATACACAGCATTTGTTCGCATTGTTTGTAAATACTTTAATTTGCTTGTAAAAAATGCTTGAATATACCCTCGAGGGTATACGAGGGTATATTCAAGATGGCGGCAGCCGTGAAAATTCTACCCAAACCGGTTTTTGGATTAGGGTTTATAATGAGATGCATACCACGTAGGCATTACACTTCACTCCAAATAAAAGGAAAAAAAATATAATACAATTCAAACCAAATATATGACAGTTCATTCACTCCAAATAAAAGAAAAATTATAATACAATTTAAACCAAATATATGACGTGCAGTTCATTTAAACCTCTGTCGCCATCTTGAATATACCCTCGTATACCCTCGTACACCTACATGGTATGCATCTCATTATAAACCCTAATCCAAAAACCGGTTTGGGTAGAATTTTCACCGGCCGCCATTTTGAATAATCTCGTCTAGTCATCCCCCCTATACTACTAGTGGGCCCAGCAGGTAAATGGCTAGATGTTGCCTAGGGTGGCTAGGGTGTTGAAGGGAACTCTGTACGTGTCATCGATTCAGGATTTAAGGGTTGTGAGACTAGCTGACAGCCATGACAAGTCTTACATATTCTCTCTGCATACTTGTCAATTCTCAGCCCCCACACGTTACCTCTCAATCGTTGTTTCCTTGCCACAATGCCAGGATGACCTTCATGTGCTAACTCTAGGACATAACTCCGTAGTTCTTTTGATACCACAATTCGAGTTCCATGAAGAACTAGATGCTTCTGTGAAGCATACACTGGCTTGCCTGTGGTACGTGCTACAGAAAATCAGAAGGCACTGAATTGTGTGGTATTGAAATACAGCATTCCAGTCTCTGAAGAATAACAAATAAAAGAGAAGCGAGAAACATTGGCTTCTGGGCTGACATGTTGATAATTTTCAAGTTCCCTCACAACTTCTTTTCACCACAAATGTGCCCTATGAGCATCCGAAAACTTTGTAATACTAAACTTCACTGAAGTCAAGCCCTGTTTCACGGGGTTAGTGTTGGGAAGGGAGACCAAAACAATAAACCCCTCAAAAAAAACAGAAACATCTGACCGAAAATACTATTAACGCTAACAAATGCGAACTCAGCAAGGTACAGATTCTGTTAGCGTGCTTTATGCAAAACAAATATTGATGAAAAAGCAACTAAATATTGATACACAGTTTTCAGAAAGAGCAGAAGGAAGTTTCCCGGACGGTCGATCGAGAATAAAATATTTACGACATGAAAACAACATTAATTTTGAACCTTGAATATAGATCGTTTTCACTGTCACGCAATAAAAAAAATAAATCAAAAACTATCCAGTGCAAAACGCTAAGAAATTGTTATCTTATAGCAGATAAAGAAATAAGACACTTGTCCAAGTTTTAGGCCTCTGCGTTTCCCCAAACTTCAGATATTCATCGAAATGTTTCGCAGGCCGGAAAATAGTGTAAACATCTGGAACTGACTTTGGCTATCTAGGCGACTGATTATCACTACTGAAAAAACAAGCATTTACATAAGCACTTTTCCTAATGCTCTAACTTCTAAAAGGGCTCAAAATCATGAGATAAGTATATATTTTTCAACAAACTTGATCGTAGCTAAATTGTGTCACGCACCTACATAATCCTGAAATTCAAAATGCTCTGGTTTCCAAACGAAGCACGCTATTGAGCTGTGAAATTGTCAACAGATATAGATATGCCGCCTCTTATGCCTGATGAGGATAAAAACTTTGGTGGATCTTTAGTTTTAGATTTTGGAAGGTGATGACGTCACGTGAAAACGATCTATAGAATATACAAAGTTACGATCAACGACAAATATTTTGGGAGATTTTTGCCACGTTCAAGTAAATTGCAAAATCGAAAGTGACATGGCCGGAATTCAGCGGGCGCCGTGATTAAGTTACCGCGGCATGTTTACTCGCCAAACAGTGAAGCATCTGTGTCAAATGATGGCAAGATACCGGGTTTTTGTAAGTTTCTTTTTCTGTCAAGTGTTATAAAGTTTGACAATGAAAGGAGCGAAGTCAAAACAAAGATCACAATCGCCCAACTCTTGTTTATGCAAAGTCAAAATTAATTTTACTCTCCAAGACGCGTACGACGTTATTTATCACCAGGTAATTCCATCATTCTGGAAATAGCAGCTACTTTATTATTCATCTGCGTCACAAGTTTTCACTGATTTTGGGCCTCATTTTGTTGTAACTCAAGCACGCTTCCGACAGGCCTGTGAACCCTTCCTGCTTACAGAGCAATACTAAAAAACTTCTCCCATAGGCTGTGACTAAAAGTGGGACGGGGACGTGGGACTTGGGACGTGGGGACTCGGGGACGTGGGGACGTGGGGACGTGGGGACTCGGGGACGTGGGGACTCGGGGACTCGGGGACGTGGGGACGTGGGGACTCGGGG
>NC_090870.1:20300471-20312971 GCF_036669935.1 Montipora foliosa | reverse complement strand
CCGAAGGCGAAAATTCCTTCGATTACCAATTTATTTTAGGAAAAAAAACTTTTTATTTGCAAAAATCCATCGGTTGATCAATATAAAGCTAAATTCGAGAGCTAATCAATGCCCATTATGACGTTAATTGCTACGAAGGCCTTTAATTCTGCGCGGCTTACTCAATGAAAACGGCAATGCGTTCGGGGATTTTGAGAGTTTTTGACAGGCATACCTACTCGTTTCATTTACCATTACTTCCCATAGATCATCTCCTATGAAAACTAATCAAGTGAAGCTATGATCTTCGCAGTTATGAACGCAATTTTTACGATTGCGTAGAGAAGCCTGAAAAATTCAGGACTTCAACAGGGTTTGAACCCGTGACCTCGCGATTCCGGTGCGACGCTCTGACCAGCTGAGCTATGAAGCCACTGACGTTGGGAGGTGGTCATTTGTGCTGGTCATAGCTCAGCTGGTCAGAGCGTCCCACCGGAATCGCGAGGTCACGGGTTCAAACCCTGTTGAAGTCCTGAATTTTTCAGGCTTCTCTGCGCAATTGCAAAAATTGCGTTCATAACTGCGAAGATCATAGCTTCACTTGATTTCATATACCATTTCATCATTTATGAAAACTAAGAAAAATATTTAATTCATTACGATTATCTAAAACGAAATAAAGAGCAGTAGCTGCCACGAAATCTGGAATTTTAATATTATCGAGCTGATCATTCCAGCGAGCTTCTTGTTTATCATCGGTCGCTTGGTTTTCACCGTTTTCTTCGTCACTTTTAAAGCCATCTAAATCAAAATTGTTGTCTCTAGTATCCTCTCCCCTTACAGGAAAACCATAAAAGATCCCTTAGATCCCTAGATCCTCCGAATCCGAAAAAACTAGACCCTCCGTTAGGGTACACTGGGTTGCCTATGGTACGTGCAGCGTTCCAGGCACTTTTTTTCAAGTTGGGGGGTCATTAAGACCATTTATTATATGGCTTGTGTTTGTAGCCGATATAACGGCACTCTGATTGGCTAATTGTGACTGAATTGTAGGGCATTATTCTCCCGTAATGCCCACGGGCCGATTACGGACTTGCAAAAACAAAGCAAAAGGTAATTAAAAAACCATATATTAATAAACTACTTACTAACCGAGCTAGCTCAAGCCGTACTGGGGAATATTGGCCCTGTCACGAGCTCGGGCCAATATTCCCCAGTACGGCCCTCGCGCTCGGTTAGTAAGAAGTTATTAACGGGTCACCCAGAAGTCATACCGGCAGAGGCACTTTGGCTCACAGGTCCTCACACATTCGTACAACGAAACAGATCCTTTTCTGAGGTTAGAAACCTGGCTACCGGCCTATTTACTCTTTTTCCTACCTTCCCAACCGCGAGAAAACCGCGGTAAATCAGCCATCGCCAAGAAATATTTAAAGTTAGGGGGAAAAATACATCATTTTAAAGCTAAGTAAATAAGCTTTCAAACAGCATATAACGTATTTACAGACAACTGAAACATTTTATAAAAGCGAAAGTTGAACGAAAAAATTTAAGAAAAATAAAAGTAAAATTATGTTTTCCAGGCAAAATTTGGTCATTTTAGCGTTGATTACGAATTTTTGGATGCAAAACTAAAATTTTCTCCAATTTATCTGCTCATCAATTCGACCGAAAACTGATGAGGTACGAGTATTTTTAGATTTTTAGGAATAATCGGATTAGCGATCAATGCGTAATGTGATAATGCTATAAAAGTGTCAAATTTGCGACCCGTTGCTAATGGCAACGGAAGGGATCGTATTACGAATAATTAACCTCTGTTTGCCAAAAACCACCCAAATAACCGATTTTTCGACGGAAAATTCATCCCAGAGGATAAAACTATTCACTGGACATGTAATAAAGGTAAATATGTTCGAGCGAAAGCGAAAACAAGCGAATATTTTGAGGGAAAACACAATTATGTGAGATCAAAGGAACATGTGGTGAAGACACGCAATTGCATCGCTATGAAAATAATCTTACCTTTTCAGCAATTTTAACGCTTGAAATTCCATCCAATCCACCTGGTCTAGTCTTTGAATTCACTATTATCGCTGCCCTACGAATCTTCAGTGTTCTACATAACACTGCATAACAGCACACTTGGTAAAAGACGGCTCGACGGGCGACAGATTGTTGTCGAAGTCCATTACTCGTCGGTTTTAAGATTCCACCGCCTGTCTTGTTCAGTATTCATTTGCCTTGCCATTATTGAGCTTCATAAGGGTATATTTTGTTCAAAGATCCACTAAAATGCCATTCGCGTTAGATGACTTTTAACGCCATTGCCGGTTAAGTTTAATCGTTCTACTGTGTCCAGCAGAGAAATCTACGCATTTCCCACTACCCTCTCGATCCTAAGAAAATACGCGCAGAAGGCTCTATGCACAAAGACACCACTTAGCAGGGGAGTGACAGGCAAGACTTTTACCGACACGGAAAAAACAAAAGAAAAGAAAAACACCCAACAAATGCTACCCTTTTTCCGATTGGGATTGCCATACTGGCAACCCAGTAAAAAGCATGAATATCTCCATCGTTTGATGCGTTATCAGGCGCATCGGCTGTTGTCTTCGTGTAATTTGATCGCGCGATCGGAAGGGCAAAAAGCCAGCCCTTGTGGGGTCTCTTATCAGCTGTCAAGATATGCTCACAAGATGTTAAATGATTGGTCAATTATCCTACTAAATCTCCATAACAACAAAACATTAAGATTTACTAAGAGGGACTGGGTAGAGGCCTAAGATCAACTCTGATCAAGATGCCATTTTGTACGGCCGGTTTAGGTATTTCAGTGGTCATCGCGCGCGGCCGGTTACGGCCGGTTTAGGTGTCAATGGGTTCCGTGACATAACATTCCGTAATGGTGATGTATGACTCGACAGACTTCACCTACTTACCGATCGACGGCAAAGTTGAAATTAATGATGAAATGGTATATGAAATGAATCATATGAACTGCGGATATGAAATCAAGTGAAGCTATGATCTTCGCAGTTACGCACGCAATTTTTACAATTGCGTAAAGAAGCCTGAAAAATTCAGGACTTCAACGGGGTTTGAACCCGTGACCTCGCGATTCCGGTGCGACGCTCTAACCAACTGAGCTATGAAGCCACTGATGTTGGAAGCTGGTCATTTGTGGGTTCTAATGGTCCCGTGAGGAATGAATCAATGATGAAATGGTATATGAAATGAATCATATGAACTGCGGATATGAAATCAAGTGAAGCTATGATCTTCGCAGTTACGCACGCAATTTTTACAATTGCGTAAAGAAGCCTGAAAAATTCAGGACTTCAACGGGGTTTGAACCCGTGACCTCGCGATTCCGGTGCGACGCTCTAACCAACTGAGCTATGAAGCCACTGATGTTGGGAGCTGGTCATTTGTGGGTTCTAATGGTCCCGTGAGGAATGAATCAATGATGAAATGGTATATGAAATGAATCATATGAACTGCGGATATGAAATCAAGTGAAGCTATGATCTTCGCAGTTACGCACGCAATTTTTACAATTGCTTAAAGAAGCCTGAAAAATTCAGGACTTCAACGGGGTTTTATCATAGCTTCACTTGATTTCATATCCGCAGTTCATATGATTCATTTCATATACCATTTCATCATTGATTCATTCCTCACGGGACCATTAGAACCCACAAATGACCAGCTCCCAACATCAGTGGCTTCATAGCTCAGTTGGTTAGAGCGTCGCACCGGAATCGCGAGGTCACGGGTTCAAACCCCGTTGAAGTCCTGAATTTTTCAGGCTTCTTTACGCAATTGTAAAAATTGCGTGCGTAACTGCGAAGATCATAGCTTCACTTGATTTCATATCCGCAGTTCATATGATTCATTTCATATACCATTTCATCATTGATTCATTCCTCACGGGACCATTAGAACCCACAAATGACCAGCTCCCAACATCAGTGGCTTCATAGCTCAGTTGGTTAGAGCGTCGCACCGGAATCGCGAGGTCACGGGTTCAAACCCCGTTGAAGTCCTGAATTTTTCAGGCTTCTTTACGCAATTGTAAAAATTGCGTGCGTAACTGCGAAGATCATAGCTTCACTTGAAAGTTGAAATTATGTAACACTTTCGTTCAAATCGCCCTACAATGCAACGCGGCCTCTTATGGTATGTCATGTACGTATCAATGATGTTTACAATGTGGGCAAGTATCGCTAGCCAACGCTAAAACAGTGGACAAAAGCCATATTAGTAGTATAAGTGCTGTTCGAGGTATCGTTATGAACTGCCTTTAACTCTAGTGAGTGATTTATAGTGATTTACTAATTTTTATCATTTATCCTAAATGAGTATCCCACCATGCACACTGTAGAACCAGATCAAGGAACGTTATGGTTTTAATTGCTTTCCAAGGTTACTTGCGCAAGTTTCTGGTCACATCATCCCCTCCCAAATACACCAATAAGTTTACCAATGTTATTCAGTGTAGCCTGAGTATCTGGTTTTCCAGAAGGGAGAAAGAAAGAATGGGAGACAGAGGATTCCACCCCTCTGCCCCCTTGCAGCATGACATCATGTCTGAAAATTTCAGGCAATGCCAATTACTTCTGGTTTTGCAACCACTCCCACTGCCATTTGTAAGCTTCAGCATGCATTATTAGATGATTCGAAAGAAAAGAATGTAAAAGTGAAAGGTACAGTACATGATAGCTTCTCCACAATCACATGATGTAGAAAGGTGCAGAGTACACCGTGAGTGATCTTGAAACAGAGACAATTAAACAGCAAAGCACCAAAACATGGATGCAAATGTACCACTTCAACAGATCAAGGAACTAAACCGTCATCAAAAAGATCTCGTTTCTGACACCAGAGCCAAAATGAAGAGAATGATACAATTAATGCCATAAAAATTGCATGTGAGTCATGTACTTACATGTGCACAAAGTAGGGTAAATGACATCTTACCCCATTGGTCAGTGGTCATCAAAACCGTTAAGTTATTGTTTTTGTTATTGGTCTGGTCTATAAAGTCTTTAAAGGACCAATTAAGAAACCCTATGGTACACCATGTTAATCTTGCTTCATCATCGTAGATTATTTTGGTGAAAAGACAGGAATTGCACGAGTAATTGAAGCCCTTCAGTGTGCAGAATGGCCTAACATGAAAATGAAAGGTATTGTGTCAGTGGCAGTCCACTTTTATTTCTCCAACTTTCTTTCCTTCATGAAGTATTTTATATATGTACATAATACTTGTTCTTGACATTATTATTGTTCTTGCCCCCAGTGTTCCTTCTATTCCGTGGTAAGCATATAAGTAAAGAATGTCAGTGTTCCCAAAACTACAGTGCAGATTCACACAACATGTTAGTAATAATGATTATTTTCCTTTGAGCATTAATGAAGGGTGAGAGCCCCAATAATACACAAGGTGAATGTCATAGAAAAAGGTGACAGGATTGGAGGGAAGAAAAACTGGATGCCTTGTATTGTTGCAGTTCAAGTGCATTTCTAACTTGAAATCATAAATCGTTGAAAAGGGAAGCAACCTGTCAACTGTTCCTAAAATTCGTTTCAGTCTCAAACAACCCTAAATTTTAATGTGTAAGTTATTTTATCAACATACAGTATATTAATTAAACCACCTTGATTTTTGCTTCCTCTTTATATAAAAGTCTGTTGGTTAGTATTCCCTCTCGACTCTGGAGAACAACTTACGTTATTCATGTACTTAATAGATATCTTTATCCTTCCTTTCTGAAACATGCACACCTGTTCTGGCTACCAGACACACTGACTACTTGTAATAATCTTTCTTCGTAGAGAGTCCTCGTTTGAAAGTCTCAACATATTTAACTGGGAATCATGGGACTGCTGACGTCTCAATCAGAGCAGGCTCAGCTCAACTCGGTAGCGACACTAGCAAGTTAAGTGATACATCAAAGACACCAGGTGAGTCGTTCTTTTTCATTGGCAAGGGAATCTCATTATAATTCTACAGAAGGTCTGAGAGTCTGATGAGATGTCATTAAAGTAAACACAAAGGAATGGAAGCTAGAAGTCAAGACATTTTTCCTTCTACATTGTCCTGTCCTTCATGAAATTGGCAACACCTCAATCCATGAGCCCTAATTTTTAGTACACTCTCATTGCATAATTTCACAAAGTTAATTCGCACACAAAAGTCATTGTATTGGGCTGTGGAATTTACAATAGCTCCTACATACAGTTCTTAATTAATTATGAACTATTTTAAAAAGATGTTGGATTTTAAGCGGAGATGATCCCTTTCTTTGTTTTATCTTTTTTGTTTGGCGTTTTTTCTTCGCCTTATGCGTTTGCCATTTTTTTGAGAAAGAATGGAAGAAATGACATATGGATTGATGCTACTTTGGTTTTAAGAACATTGCATGATTATAACTTTCAAAGTTGCGATTTCAAGATGTCACATTTCATTTCTCGTGCAACTTAATTCGTCATGCTTCAAAGGAACTTGGACAGAATTTATGTACTTAAAGCTTTCAATCATTGGTGGTACTGCAGGTTGTTGGTGATGATTGTTGAATTATCGCAAGCTATTGTTTTATTGGTTTGGCAAGCATGTTCTGACAAGGCAGAGTTTTCATACTGCTTTTTGGAGCTATTAAACATGTTGTGTACCAATCTGTCATTTATTTTGACCCCCATTTATGACACGTTATAGAATAAATCAGTTTGTTGTTCCCTGGATACAGAATCCTTAAAGTGGTACTATGATCAAAAAATCATTTGCTTTTTTTCTTCAGATTTTGAAAGCGTGTTTGCTTAACACCTAACTGGCAAAATTTTGAGCTTTGAGTTTTATCCAAAGGCTGTTTATTTTGAGTGTGAGTTTTGGATTTCACGGTCCGCCATTACTCACGTTCAAAACTGGCCGATTGGACCTCAGCGGGTTGGATCTAGAGAAAATGACGTCATTTATTCACTAGCTTAAAATTTCAGCGTGTAAACGCAATTTATTACATATGCAAAACACGGGTTTAAAAGTCTGAAAGCCCGAAACTCCCGTGCTGCATATTAATTCGGCCGCGTACACACGCATTGCATTCTTAAACTAGTGAGTCTTTGACGTCATTTTTTCCTCGACCCAGCTCTCTCAAGATTTTAACGTTAGCAATGGCGGACCAATAAATAAGAAAATTCCAGTTAAAATAAACAGGTGTCTTTTTAAAATCAGAACTTAAAACTTGGATCAGTTCGTGTTTAGTTAACATAGTTTTGAAATCCAAAGAAAAAAAAGAATTGTTTGTTTGGTCGTAGTACCACTTTAAAGGTTTGGCAAGAAAGGACAGGTGTTTAGGCAGTTTCTCTTGAAGGGTATAGTAACTCAATTTATGGGATTACAGGGAAAAAGCCTTTAACTCTCCATGTTTCGCATCAGTTCCTGGAGTTTTCCTTACTCCCCTGGCCTCACCGCGAAATAATTGCTTTGCTTTGACCATCAACAACTACTGAGCTGTTGTATGAAAAGCAAGGGGGGCCTGTTGGTAGCCTGTGTACAGACCGCCCCTCCCCTCAAAAAAAAATCGGAGAGGAACGGTCTGTGATTTACCGTTGATAATCGTGTTCCATACCACGTGATTTTTCCTGGAATGTGTGGAAATGATTTGATTGGTTATTACCCATCGATCATTACATCATTGAAACAACGAGTTTTGATTGGCTTTTATTTTTATTTCTCCACATCAACACCGTGAGAACCACCGTTCGTGGTTCGTTCGTGTGTACTTTGAGCACGGTACAAAATACGAGTAAAAATCTTTTTGATTGTCAAAGAGGTTTTTCTTTTAAAGTACGAGCGGAATTGTTATCTATGGAGTTTAAAGTGGAAATCGATTCGACGTACATTTGTAGGAATTGTCATCGCAAAAGAAACGAAAGCGCTCTTCACGAGGTGAATATAGCACTATTCAAAAGATTGTCCACTCGAAAACGTCTCCCGCTATTCCTTACCAGTCAATGCAATCCCAACCAGCCTCGCCATTCTCAAGTACAATCTACAAAGCGTGATGCCATGGAAGATTTGAGAATGTACACACCGAGGAAAATAACAGCTCATCAGCAACGATCTGTGCTGTTTTGAAGATCAGAGCCGTACCTGGTTGGAAGACTTGCAAATACATCCTTTCCTTTAAAGAGTGCTTCTGTGCTATAAAGCCAAGGTATGTTAAAACTATCGGAGACGCTCTTCGATGCACGTTTGAAATCTACCTCATTGACCACCATTTTGAGAATTTAGCTCCAAACGAAATATGAGCCACGCAAATTTTGGTCAGCGTAGATTACTAAATAATGCATGCAAAATTATTCCGGAACACGATTACTAACGGTAAATCACAGACCGTTCCTCTCCAATTTTTTTTTTTGAGGGGGGGGTCTGTACACAGGCTAGTCTGTTGGCTGCTTTCTTTACCATAAGTTTGGTATAGAAACTGGTGTAAAAAGTTTAACAGGGTAATAAACTTGAATCACAACTACAGTAAATTATCAACAGAACAGGTTTAGAAGACTGCAACCCTGTACATTGAAAACTATACTGGTAATTTATTGATCTCTTGTTAGTATTTCCCTTGCCAAGTGATGACCTTGAATTACCCAGTGGCTCAGCCAGTGATGGCAATGAAATTGAATCATTTGAGGATCTATTTCAGAATTTAGGACTTATGAAAGGTTAGAAGTAAGAATGCAGCTCCTGGTTTAATTTCGCTGTCAGAAACTGTTAAAGGTGCTCTTTGGCAAAATGTTACAGTAGCTAGAATAAAGCTGTCACATCAAGGGTTTCTCTTAAAGACCCGGACTTGTCAATTATGCTGTACTTGAGAGTAAGGGTGCTGTTTTGCTGATGCTAAACAATTTAGAATTTTATGATTTTCATCAAACTCCATGTATTTGGCATTGATAGTTTTACGTGTTGAAAATGGCTCTTTCCTCATTGTGGAAATTCAATACATATCAGTGAACATGCATGGATACGACTGTGTATTTGTTCATTCAAAGTAAAGTTCTTATAATGCAAGAGGATGTGAGATAGGAAAGAAGACCCTCTGAAGCTGGTTCAGTTTGTGTCCCATGTTTGTGTCACATACACGTTAATCCACAGTTTTTTAGACAACATAGTGAACAGACAAAACAACGAAACCTCAAGGCATAGCAGCCATGAAAGATCAGACTTAATATCAATTTAAAATGAAACTGTACATGATACAGGTAATTTCCCCCTTATGTTGTGGAACGGATGACATTTTGCAAGAACATCCAGCGACAAAGTCGCCTTTGAGTACCCTTATCTACCATGCATTACCTAAGGTGCATTGAACACATAAATGAAAATCATGACGACCAGTATTACAAATGTTGAAAGAAACAACAAATTAAGTTAAAAGTACCTGTACTTGCAAACATGCATTGTTCTCTGCTATTATTATCAATAGTTACAGTATATTGCATTCTCAGTAGGCCACGTCCGAAAAAAATATGTATGTTATTCACCGGCCGGGAGCTCCGTATTGGGAAAAACTGTGCCCAAGGTCTTGATGGCCATACTCGAGACAGAGGGCACAGTTTTTCCCAATAGGGACTGACCAAGGCTGGTGAAAAACATCTTTATTTATTTCGAAATTCTATTTTTAGAAGGTAGGAGAAACTATTAAGAAAAGCTGGAAAAGGCATGTTTTTATTTTACACATTGTTGGGTAATAAAATTCGCTTTTAATGTGATAGCTTTCGTCAGAATCCATTGTTTTTTTTTGATGAGAAAGTTGAACAATAACACTGCTCTATTGCAAAAAACAATTAAGACAAATTGAAACTTTGCTCTTTCAAGTCGCAACTTCACTCTGCGCTTAGCGTAGTTGGTTACCATGACCGTGGTCAGGAGATAGGAAAATACTGCCCGCTCCCGGAACCAACCAGATTGCAGGCTTCTCAGGATACCGCCCGCTCACGATCAAAGAAATAAATAAACCGTAATAATCTTTGTTTGTCCAAATTTTGCATAAGCATTGTTTTTGTAGAGAAACTGGAAACAATGCTTATGAAAAATTTGGAGGGACAAACAAAGAGTATTATGGGAATTTGGAAAGTGGCCTATTGTTTTGTTATGTTTTGGTATTCTAAGCAAACAGGGACTTTTTACACCAACAACATTCACTGGGGATTGGAAAAATGGGGGTAAATATCGTTCTAAGGGGTGGGGTAAGAGGGGGGGGGGGTTGGCAAAGCGAAATGGAAACTGTAACTCTAAAATGACTTAAAACTCGCTTTAACTTGTTTTCTTTTCCCTCCCAGAACGAGCATCGTGCCTCCCTTCCAAAGAAAGAAAAGACTATGCAGAGAAAGTAAGAACATCCAGTTTTCTTGTTCCCCAGCTTTAGCCAAGTATCCTTTTACTGTTTTTTCCCTTGGAAATTTCAAAGGAATTTGGTTATTTTTGGTTATGATTATGTTGGTCAAATCAGATGCCTCTCAAGTATATGTACCGGTATCTCCAGTGTTGTTATAAACTGCTTCTACCGTTGCTTCGCACCTAATCATTCTGATATTCTACCAACACAATTTAGTAAAAATTGTTCCCTTGTTTAGAATAGCATGTGATGTAACATATGTCGGTTATCAGTCAAAATACCTCAAGTGGCCTCTTTCCCGATAGGGACACGTGAAGAATCAACAACGTCATTGAAACATTACATGGTGACTACTACTTTTACTTACTTGCAGAAGTTTAACAGCATTACATTTTTGCCTAGTCTATTGTTGTTATGATGTCATATACATGTAGCGGGGTATCATTGCTTAACCTTGGACAAAAATATCAATTTTGACAGTAATGCTTTGGTTTCGTTTGAGTTAACACTTAACTGGTTTTCATAAAAAGGTCATTAAAATGATGGTTTTAACAATTTGGCAGAAGAACTTGTGGAATATGTGCGTACGGCTGAAATGATCTGAAAGTAACAGTGTCACAGTGTGACAAGTTAAAGTGATTTAAACTACATGAAAAAGCAATTACCAAAAAGCGTGATTTAAACTAAATGTAACTAGTGATGATTCCAAGTTCGAGTGAGGATTAACACTACTGTGGAGTTTTTATTTAACAGTTATTCCATCAGAGATCAACCCTAGTATTGGAATTGGGCCCACACTAGGACAGAGAAAAACTCTGACCAGGGTGGGATTTGAACCCAGGACCTTCGGATTTTGATCACTGTTGCTCTTCCGACTGAGCTACAAGGCCAGAACGGGAGCAGTCAGTAGAGCAACAGACCTCAAGATTATCAAGATTATCAAACTAATCTTTCATGTGCACTTTATAGTTCGTCAATTTACCTTTACGAGGTTGCTTTGTTCTTGTTGGCCTCTAAAGTTCATGGCAGTCACCTATGGAAGGGGCTCAGGTTTGAGTCTCCTCTAGGTCCACCTATTATTTCACAAAGCGTTTTCCTTTCTAAAAAGTAACTAATCATAGACTTGGAATAGTTGGTTATTGATATCAATCAATACTTATTGATAGTAAGTGATTCTAAAGAGCTAATAACCTTTTTTTTATTTAAGGTAAAAAACAAGAAACCTCTGCCAAAAGTAATTCTCGAAAATAAGGCTTAAAACGCTTCAAGGCTTAAAACGCATTAAAAAGCGTATTTTCGGATTTCGATCTGTGCTGTTTTGACTGTGCGACCTGTTATATCAAAGTCCTGGGCTAATGACGTAGTAGGAGTGACTCACCTCACATTCACTCGTTATACTACTGTGACAGTAAGTGACAGTATAAGTTCTCTTTTGTATTAAAAGATAATGTTTGAAACGAAGTTGCACTCTACGATTATTTCAGTACAAACAAAGCAACATCTTACTCCTGCTACGTCACAGGTTCCAGTCCCCCTTCGAGCTCAATTAAGGATATGGAATCCTCAAATAATATTTGAAAAGAAATTGTCAATGTACCATTAAACTTTTCTTCTAAAAGGTAAAAAATAGGTGATAGGCACTTTAACCAATCAAGAAAAACATTGCATTTTTCAGGGATAATGGAAGACCTGAAAGCAATATGAACATCAGAGAACATTCACAAAACATTTTAAGGTTCCAACAGGTTGTTTGCTTTCGATTCATTAACAACATCTATGATCCATTAACCCTTTGCCTCCTAAGAGATACACTTAAAGATTTTAACTCGATCAAACACCAGATAAATTTACTCATCAATGAAGAACCTATGAGTAGCAAAGGGTTAAATAGTGCAGCGTTATAATTTTTTCAAGATTATTAAAATACTGGGCCGTGTACTATGGGATTTTGGAGAGGTCCATTTATTTTGCCACTGTCATTGGTTATTGTGATGTGTCACACACTCTTCTCAACTTAATACCGATTTAGAAGATAACATGTCAATACATATACATATTCTTTATCTCACCTCAAAATTCAGAGTAGCTAATATAAGCTAATGTCTTCTAGACCACAATGCA
>NC_090870.1:20290471-20292971 GCF_036669935.1 Montipora foliosa | reverse complement strand
GGAGTGATCTGTTATTATTGCAGGAATAACATCTACATCTTCTACCTCTTCTTGAACACTACTGCTTATCAGCCAAAAGTCCAAACGGCGTTGTATTGTGGGGTTTTTTGTCTCCATGTAAAGCCCTTAGTATCTGGATTTCTTATTCTCCAGATATCAGTCAGATCATAAGATGAACACAAATCTTCAATTTTATTACAGGATTCTCTTACTTGAGCTTTGCCTCCAGTTCCATCCAACTCAGCGTCGAAAATAACATTGAAATCGCCTCCAATAATAACTTCACAATTATCCTCTAATTCTAATTTATCGAGTTGTTTTTGAATTTCCTCAAAGAAGATGCATTGATCTTTGGTCTTATTTGGGGAATAAATATTGACAAAAACAAAACTATATCCCTGAATGACACCTTTCAAAATAATAAATCTTCCTTGTTCATCTTCTTGGCGTTCTCCAATATCACAATCGAATTTCTCCTTAACCAGAATCATAACCCCCCTACTGTGCTCCGAACCATGACTAAAGAAAATGTCGCCCCTCCACTGCGACTTCCAAAACTTTTCGACGTCTGGAGTACTGTAAGTTTCTTGTAAAAGGATAATATCGGATCTCTCTTTTGTTAACCAGTAAAAAAGTGTCTTTCTTTTGTCAAAAGAGCGAATCCCCCGAAAATTTAGAGATAGAATTCTAAAATTTAAATTCCGTTGTGTGAAGATTTCAAACAGTCATTTCAGTGAAGAGAACGGAACAATAAATACGTCAAGAGGCATCTGCATACATGAAGCTCAAGCCATGGGTGCACTGCATGTCCCTCACACAAGAACAATATAAAGTTAGCCCGCTAAAATGCGAAAAAGAAAACAAAAGCCACAAAGCAAAACTACGACACACAATTACATAGTTAAAAAAGTAGCCAGCGAAAGCTGTTAAATATAGAGCTACTAACACAAAGGGTCTTGCAATCCGCATAACACCTAGTAAACAATGCAAACAAAAAACCCCAGTTCTTGGAAAAAAAATAATGCAAATTTGGTAAAGAAATAGTTTTATACATGACCTGAAGTTTTAGATTTTACGTTTTTATATTTGAACACCGTCAATAAACAACTTATCAGGCTCCGCCCTACTAAAATAGACGGTCTTACCCTCTTCTTTTGCCTTTTTAAAACGATGCATCTTCTTTCTACGCTCTAGAATTTCTTTTGGAAGGTCCGGTGAGATTCCAAAGTTTTTACCTTTCAATTTCTTCGCCTTTGACATGACCTCCTCGCGATCAGGGTATCTTAAAAAACGCGCAATTATTTGTCTAGGCTTCCCAACTCTGTGCACCCTGTGAAATTCTATATTATCAGCATCTTCCACGCCGAATTCGGTTTTTAAAAAATCAACCAAAACCTCCCTCGTGTCTTCGTTTACATCTTTTTCTTCTTTAATTCCAAAGAAACGAAGATTCTCACGCCGCTGATGAATCTCCATATACAGTTTCTCGTCTCTGAGAAGGTGAACTTGACTCTGTATTTCTTGAAAATTCTTCTTGAACAACTCTCTTTCTGTATTAGCGACTGAAGTTCAAACCGTCCTCAAGCTCTTTAATCTTCGTTTCTGTCTCCTTCTTAAACACCTCGAAACATTCGACCTTAACTTGAAGGCTACTTACTTTCTCGTCCACTAATTGAATTTGATCTTCTAATTTTTGTAGCTTTTCTAACACTTGGTCTAGTTTTTGGCCTTACCGTCTCCGCCATGTTCAGCGAAGTGAGCACCTCATCCGACTCGCTACTATGCTCAGAATCTGTGAATGATACGTTATGTTTTGTCCTTTTGTCATCGGGCGAGAAATTTGCTTCAGTAGAGGATGTTGAGGAGCTTTTCCACGTTTTTCTTTTAATATTTTTGGCCATGTGCCATATCCAAGAACGGAGCTAACATAAACACGTCTTCTCCAACATCTTGCCCGACCCAGTCTCCACGATGCAAAATGATTGCTTGTTGTCTATCCGCCATTTTCCGAGTAAAAAACAGACGGAAATTAGGGGTGCCAAACAAAAATTGGAACCGTGCCCAGCAAGAAAAAAATCTTTAGTTTGTGGTTGTGTGAATGGGTAGTGCCATGCTGAAATGGTTTGGACAAGGTGCCAAAAATGGGCCGTACCGTGCCGGTTTTTTGGCGCGTGTAAACGAGTTTAAGATTGCATGTAACTTTCAGTCCTAAGTTGTAATTCAAAAAGAAAAAACAAACGTTTTGCTACTGTGCATTTCTAGCCTGATACCAACAATATAGCTGACTGTTTTCGGCAATGCCTAAGAGCAAAACAATGATAATTAGATTTGGCAGACATTTTATATAGGATCACATCCAAGCCTTTGCCCCAGACGATGCGACAATAGGGTTGATTTCCGCCAATCACTCGAGTTCAGATATTCTCTCCGAGAAGAGACGGCTGGACGTGTGAGCGATAGATTGTGTAATTTATGCAAAGTTGGACGGAAATGGCATTAG
>NC_090870.1:20275471-20285471 GCF_036669935.1 Montipora foliosa | reverse complement strand
GTGATCGGCGTTCCTTTCCTCGTTCGTCTGGGGCTCCAGAAAGATCTGGGAATTGCTTCGCTTGCGGAAAATTTGGCCATTGGAGGTGCGAATGTTCACAAGTTTCTCGTTCTGGTTCGAAATCTGCAGCAGGTATCAATTGACTAGGACTCGACGAAAATCGTAAGTGTGACGTTTGCTTTCTTGATCCCCCGTGTGATTGGGTTGATGGGAACAGCTTTGAATTTGAAGATGTGGTCATTCTGTTCGTAGTTTCGTTGAACTCCCGCAAGTTTTTGTTAAAGGCAAATTGTTGAATTCTATCGATCGTTGGAAATCCTTGGGTGCTCCAGATTTCATTTTGAATATAATCAGAGACGGTTATAAGATCCCGTTTATCTCTACCGACTACGCCCTCATGTCATCATTACAGGAACAATGCGTCGGCCGTTAAAGAGGCAGATTTTGTTGGCGAAGCTATTCTGGAACTTTTGCGCGGTAATCATATCGAAGAGCTATTCTCTCCTCCGGATATTATCAATCCACTGAGTGTTTCAGTACAGAGCAGCGGCAAGAAGAGGCTTATTACATTTAAGACATGTCAATCTGCATGTGTACAAGCAGAAATTTAAGTGTGGCCTACCATTAGGAGTGCTTTTTCTAAAGAATATTTTGTGTTTTCATTTGATTTGAAGTCAGGATACCACCATGTTGACATTTTTCCCGATCATCGCCGTTATCTAGCATTCTCGTGGGATTTTGGTAGCGGGCATACTAGATATTTTCAGTTTACTGTTTTGCCTTTTGGGCTTTCCAGTGCACCTTTTATTTTCACTAAGTTGTTAAAGCCTTTGGAAGCGCATTGGAGGGCGCAGGGTATTCCGATTGCCACATTTTTCGATGACGGAGTTGGTGCAGCATCTTCGTTGGAGGTTGCCAAATTCAATAGTTTTCGTGTTCGTTCTGATCTTTCGCGTTGCGGTTTTGAAATTAATCATGAGAAGTCCAAATGAGAGCCTGTGAATAAATTTTCATGGATTGGCTACGATATTGACACTCACACCGGTTATATTTTTGCTAGTGGTGCCAGAATTGAAAAGCTTTGCTCCAATCTTGATGGTATTTGTGCCAAATTAGAGTTGTCTGCCTTTATTCATGTGAAGGAAATTGAATCTATTGTTGGTCAAATTATTTCAATGACTTCAAGCTGCGGGAAGGTTTCTCAAATTATGACGGGGTATTTGCACCATATGTTAATGGCGAAATTTTCCGTCACCTTGATGAGCTCTGGGGCCCGCATTCTGTTGACAGATTTGCCTGCAGTTACTATTCCAAGTTGCCCAGGTTTAATTCCAGATTTATCCAGCCATGTACGGAAGCTGTTGATGCTTTTTCGCAGGACTGGTCCACGGAAAATAATTGGCTTGTTCCACCAACTGTACTAATCGGACCTTAATCGTTCCAATGTGGAAGTCAGCGCAATTTTGGCCGCTTTTATGTGATGATGGCGTTCACTTGAATTCATTTGTAAGAGAGTGGTTTTTTCTCCCTGACAGACCGGATCTATTTGTTAGGGGTAGGGCCAAGAATACTTTGTTTGGTACCAAATTACTCAAGTCCCGGTGTCTTGCACTTCGTATTGACTGAGTACGATCGTGTTTCCAAAGTTGGTTTTTGCACAACCCCCCATGGGGTGGTGTTCTCTTTGTCGCTCGTAGAAGCTTCTTTGATGTATGTAATACTGCTAGTTTCCGGTTTTAGTGTTACCGGTATTTATTGCTTTTCTTTCTGTTTGTGTTCATCCCCGTTGGTGTGGCAATTGCAGTGTAGTTATTTGCGGCGTTAACCCCCCGGTAGCTATTTAGTTTCTTTGTGCACACCCCCCGGTGGTGTGGCACTTGCAGTGTATTGTTATCTGTATGTGTTAGCCCCCCGGTGGCTATTCAGTTTATTTGTGCAACCCGTAGCCTCTTGTTTTTAATGACCTAGTTTGATGCCAGTTGGTAAAGTTGATCAACCAAACCAACCAAACACGGTTTGTTTCCCAATAAAGCACCAAAAAACCCAACCAACCTAAAACAGTTGATCCCAATAGAACACAACCTTAGTGTGATTCTTAAGTTCTGACTCTCATTTTCTATTGGATTTTAGGTTGCCATGGCATTTTGGCGTGCAATTGGTGGGAATGAAGACGAAATTGATGGACTAGAAGACGACAGTGATGGCTAACCATAAAAGTTGTTTTAAATGAATGGTTATAGTTTGATCTGAGCCATTAGGATCGCACATTGTACGACTTGTGCATATCAGACTTAAGTGCCACTGAAATCTACACTTCCTTTACCAGCGTTTGCCTTGGAAGTAATGGTTTAAAATTTTAGTTTTTAAAGTTTCTTTTGGTTTGTTAAGTTATGGTAGTTAGGTCTGACCTCATATTAAGTGGATTAAATGTGTATTCAATCAAGAAATTCTTCTAACTGTCGTCGTGGTTTTTCTTCAGAAAATTAGTCCAAGGGCATGCTTGTTTTGGGGTCTGCTATGTTAGTGTCTTGAAATGGAGGTAACAACACTATATTGTTCCACGGTTGAAGATATAAGGAGAATTGGTTTCTGCCCAAATAAATGTTCATAGGGTGAAGGAAAGTGATTGGCTGATGGGGTTGTGCAGCACATCCACAAGGCTATTTTGGGAAACTGCTCTCTATCTACCACTTTGGGTACACTTTGTTTTGGATTTCTCAGGCTGACATACTGTGGGCCATTCAGAAGTAACTGTTACGGGTAGGCCGTATGTAGCTAACACCCTAGTAAAATGGTTGATGATGTCCGCACTAATCTTGCTTGAGAGTATGACCACAGGATATCTGAAATAGTAGTCGACCATCACGATATAAAAGTGAACTATTTTACTTGAAAGGTTAACAATTATACTAAAGAGTAAAATCCAAACGTTTTCAACACTGGGTCATTATCAGAGTAAAAAAGCACCGTCCATATTTTATATATATTTCGTAGGAGTTAGTTTGTCTATTCGTGCTTGGCTTCAATTTTTGAATCAAGGATTCACAATATACTTCTTTCCATTGACATCAAATATGTCACTTCCGAAATGTTCCCATGGCCGAATCGCGAGATTGGGTTGCATAACTGGTAGTACTTGTCGAACTGGTGAGTGTTCCTTGGATAAATCAGCATCTTTTACCATGTGCTTGATATCATTAGAGGTACCCGATCTAAACACATACTTCTTCTGAGTGGATGGTCTTTAGGACTTGGTCCCACATGGCCTTTGGCATGATTATCCCGTTGCTTTTCAGCACCATTCCATTTTCTGTGAGATGGTACCTGGGATTCCAAAAATTCGCATAGTTGTGGTGGGCACTTGTTTTTGTAAGGTGGCCAACCATTGTAGGTGACTTCTTTGAGGAGGGTTGTAGTGGGTCTTGCACAGTAGGAGACTTTCTATATGACAGTGTTAATGGTACTGGAAATAAAATCAGCACAGTATTGTCTCTCAAAGAGCTGGGCCCGGTTCCTCGAAAGCCAATTAACTTAATCCAGGATTAGCGTAAACTTTTGTTTCACGTTTTCAACTTTTTGGTGAAAGTTTCTTTTGCTTATTTTTGTTTTTCAAGATTGACGTCTTCTCATGTAAAGTTCTGCCAAAAATCTGCGTTGAACAGCATTTGGGAGTAGAGAAATAAACTGCTTGGTTAACTTTTAATCTTAGATTAGCGTTAATCGGCTTTCGAGGAACCGGGCCCTGTGCTCTAAGGAAAATTTCGGGGCTCCCAAGCATTTCAGCTGGGGTGCCCAGCCCTCCAAGTTGGTTGCCCGTATTAATTATTTATTTATTTAATTAATTATCTGAGATCAACAACGTAGCAAGATCTTCGTTCATCTCTCTCAAAAAAAAACATTGCTGCTACTGCTCTGCTGGGCCGGTTGTTCAAAAGCCGATTAACGCTAATCTCAGATTAAAAATTAACCAAGGAGTTTATTTCTCTACTTCTAAATGCTGTTCAACGCTGATATTCGGCAAAAGTTTACATTAGAAGAAGTCAATCTTGAAAAACGAAAATAAGCAGAAGAAACTTTCACCAAAAAGTTGAAAACATGAAACAAAACTTCACACTAATCCTGGATTACGGTAATCGGCTTTCGAACAACCGGGCCCTGGTGATCCTCAAAGTCGCTAGTGCAAGAAAAACCCGCAACCCGTCAAATTTTCCACGTCATACTTGAGAAAGACGAGAAAAATGGCAACGCCACCGATGTTTTTCAGGTTCAAAAGTGAAAGAGTAAAGATTGCCGCAGGTTTATGTAAAAACGTTTGGGTCTAATGCAGGTAAACCTTTTTACTGGTTAGTTGGGTTAAATAAATTTTCTAAGCGTGAATCAATGCCGCTTGATACCCGTGGAGCTTTTGTAAAAACTGCCATGAAACAATGAAACCACCGCGGCCCAAAAGCTATCATTTTTTTCTTTTAGCAAGTCATCTTGATCTGGACGAAAATCATCGCTACAGGACAGAACTAAAGTATTTTATCCTTATATTATCAGTAAAATGTTTAGTGGAATGAGCTTTTTGTTCGTTCGAAGCGCCAGTCACAGCGTTATTTGTATATCTTTCCCTTTTTTATTTCGTTATTTCATATACAGGGGAAAAACAACCATAACCAAAATATATTTTGGCCAAGCAGGCGCAGCCGCGAAAAATCGTAAAAAAATTACATTTGCATAAACTGCGATTCCCGGGTTCTTACAAAAGTAAATTGCATCGCTTCGCCAGCCGCGCTTTACCATTGTCAGAGCAGAAGTAAGAACTCTTTTAAAACTATAACCAAAAAATGCCAAACTTCACGTTCCAAATTTAATGCTATTTTTTGAGAAAGAATCGAAATTCGTGCGGCCGCCGGCTACGTGCAAAGTCACGGATTATGTTACATGTGGAACGGCCT
This sequence comes from Montipora foliosa, assembly GCF_036669935.1. Lineage (NCBI taxonomy): Eukaryota > Metazoa > Cnidaria > Anthozoa > Scleractinia > Acroporidae > Montipora > Montipora foliosa. Next base: position 20,280,531 of record NC_090870.1, on the reverse strand, counting down.
TTGAACCGATTGCTTTGTACGAAGAAAAAACATTTTCTGAGAGGTTTCGTAAACTATAACCACCAGCATATTAAATTCTTTAGCCTCCTTATCTGCTAGAAATACAATAAGTATGAGTGCCCGGCCGGGCGACCGGGTAACTTTCTTCACTCGCCTGAAGCCAAATGTTAGTCGCCTCAGGCGACCGGGCGCCGTTAGGGCACAGCCTTGGAGTCTCTACGCCCTCGTGAAGGCCACATGTAACAGGACACCTGTAAAAGGAATAGATTTCCCTTGTTTGAAGTCAGTACATGTAGTATACAATACCTAGTTCTGAGTTTTTTTTCTGTTTCGCAGGAATTTTAATAGCGATTCAGGCAGCTACTTAAGGTTAAACTTCTCGAATATTTTTGCAGCGAAACACCGAAACAGCCAAAAAAAGCACCAAAACACCATGTATGACCCCACCATACATTGAATACTAACTGACAAAGATTAGATTTGAGATTAAGCATCGTTTTAGGCCTAATAAGTTATCCTCAGTCTTAATCTGAATCCTAATCTTAATCTCAATGAATTAGGAGCTAATTAGGCCTAAACGATATTTAATCTCAAATCTAATCTTTGTCGGTTAGTATTCAATGTATGGTGGGGTCATACATGGTGTTTTGGTGCTTCTTTTGGCTGTTTCGGTGTTTCGTAATGCCCGTTTGGTGTTGCCTGAGCTGTAACTCAAAGGCCTATAACATCCAGGTGGCCAATCGACACTATTAACGATCCAAAAATCGATTTGGGGGTCCGATAAAGATATCAAAATTCAGCAAGAGCCAGTTGCCTTCTGGTTTTCTCTTCAGAGGTTAGCACTATTGATCACAGCTTATCGTATTACAAAGAGAAAAGAGGTTGGCAACCAGGCATAGATTTAAACCACAGATGATATTTCATTTTTATGATTTTGCATGTTATACTGGCTTTGATTAATCCCTTTTAGGACATTCATTTAAAAGTTGTTTTTTCATAATGCCAGTAATTTAAAAAATCAGCAATGTTAAGAATTTGGATCATTTGTGACAATTGAAAGTAATAAATGTTGTACATCCTTCCTGGTTCAGCCAGGTAGGAGTCCTGGCATTGAAATGTGCCTGAGCGCACCTGGGATGTACAACAGAAACAATATTTTGAGTTGTACATTTAAGCAATGTTGTATATCCTTTCTGGTTCAGCCAGGTAGACGTTCTGGCATTGAAATGTGCCTTAACGCTCCTGGGATATGCAACATAACAAATATTTTGAGTTGTAGATTTAACAATGTTGTATATCCTTTTTGGTTCAGCCAAGTAGGAGTCCTGGCACTCAAATGTGCCTGAGCGCTCCTGGGATATACAACAGAAACAATATTTTGAGTCATATATAGATGTAAACTATGTTGTATATCCTTTCTGGTTCAGCCAGGTAGGAGGAGTCCTGGCACTCAAATGTGCCTGAGTGCTCCTGGGATATACAATATTTTGAATCATAGATGTGAATTATGTTGTATATCCTTTCTGGTTCAGCCAGGTAGGAGTCCTGGCACTGAAATGTGCCTGAGCGCTCCTGGGATATACAACGTAAACAATATTTTGAGTCATAGATGTGAACTATGTTGTATATCCTTTCTGGTTCAGCCAGGTAGGAGTCCTGGCACTGAAATATGCCTGAGTGCTCCTGGGATATACAATATAAACAATATTTTGAGTAATAGATGTGAACTATGTTGTACCCTGTTCTACCTAGAAGCTGTGCATTTCAATACAAATTACAATAATAATGTAAAAATTAAGAACAAAGCCATAAAGATTATCAATTAAGGGACTGTGCAATAATTATCAGGAGGGGGGGCCCTAAAACCAGAGGGGGGGCCTTAAGTTAAAATAATGGAAAGGAGGGGGGGGGGGCTCTACATTAGATTTCTCAAGTAAGTTGAGGGGGGGTCGTAATTAAATTTCACAAATTCGATAATGAATAAATAAACATTTTCCAAATAGACAGATGCTACGCCTTTGACTATCCATAATGTCTAAATATTGCATCAACATAAACACATGCTTTAACTTATTTAGAATGTCAACATATGATAGATTGAAACAATCGCTCATGCACAGAAGTCACAAACCACGTTGTGAGCTTTGCCAATAAAACATTTGGCATTTAAGAGGTCCCGCAGACATGCCAGGTCTGTTCTTGATTTAAACAGCGAGAGGGTTTCTAGGTCTACAGTTTCTAGCTGAGGAATGCCACATACTTCTGTTTCATAGTTGTCATCAATGGGTTCACCTCCCAAAGACCGAAAAATTATACAGGTTCGGGTCCTACGGCTTTCTGAGGCAGCAATCCTCTTCTTCTCCCTTTTTTTCTTCTGTTCCGTCTTTTTTCTTGATTTGGATGCTTTAGATTTGGCACCAATAGGAAATGTCGCTTTATATTTAGCCATCACCCTATCCAGGTCTTCTACAAGATGCAGAACGTTAAACCGACTTGAGACTTTATTGAATGACGTTGTTCAGCATTAAAATTGTGCAAACAGCTGAGGCCAGTCTTCAGTGTTTTTCTAACTTGGTTACGACAGCATTAAGCTTGTCCTGGATATCATTTGCCTCTTGTTAGCAACGTCTGATGTCGCTGTCATCACGGGGAGCTGGCTTGTAATCCTCTCGGAGAAACCTTCCTGCACAAGCAGGGTTGTCGGATAAAAGATATTGGTATCTGTTTTCAAGTTTTTCAATATCTAAAAGTACGGGTTAGAGAGGGGGGGGGGGCACATCATAATTTTGAGAGAACGCGAGGGGGGGGGGGGTCACAGTTAATCTTGACGCTGCTGGAGGGGGGGACCTATCTAATTTTTCCTTTGGTGAAGCTCATTTTAGGACCCCCCCTTCCTGATAATTATTGCACAGTCCCTAAGTTAAGCTTTGCCCGTGCAGAGAGTAAACGAGTTAAGTTTGGCCTTAAAACGATCTAAGGAAGTCTCGTGCTTTAAACTACTTGGAAGAGCATTCCATACTTAAACTCCCAAAAAACAAAACTGTTTTTGTAATAATTTGTTCTAGTTTTGGGTAGTACAAGATCAGTGTTAGAAGCTCGAAGGCTATAATCATTTAGAGTCTTATGAAAGGTAAACATATTCGAGAGATAAGAAGGGCACAATCCATTAACCACTTTAAACATCATTATGGCTTTGTGTTCTGTCTCATTTCAGCGAGCGATATCCAACTAAGCTCACTACGAATTTCAGCACTAGTGAGGATTCGTGGTGCCCGATTTTTAAGTTTTTAAAGGTTCGAAGATAAAGTATTACCTATCCCATCCCAGACTATACAGCCATAACTAAAATAAGGTTCAACTACATGTATTTAAACAAGCGTATTTGTTTTAAGAACATTAATTTCCGCAGGGCAATTATCAGCCGATAGTTCCTCGACAGAAACACTCTATTGTCTTTATTGTTCACTACTAAATTTTCTTCCGCGCGCCAGCTCAAAAATCATGTTGAATTATTTTGAACTTTATTAGACGAAAGCCGCGTCAGCCAATGTAAAATTTGAAAAAGAAAACAAACAAAAACCTTCTTAATACAATTTCGATTGTTTATTTTCCATAAGGCCGCTTGTTTACAAAGGTATTTTCAGCGGACGACTACTATCCATCCGGGTATTTTCCTCGGACGGGCACTATGGGCTGAACGTGTCTCTCCGCGGACAAACACTATCGCGTCACATGATCAATTTAAACTAATAAGAATCGGAGAAAATTTAGTGGTGAACTATAATGACCTACATAGATTTCCTAAAGAAAGAAATGGCTTAACCCTTCTAATAACTTGTACATTACAGGTAACCTCATGACGTATACTTTGAGTGTGGCTGTTCCAAGTCAGGAATTCATCAATATTTAAAACAAGACATTTAGCACTCTTAAGTCTGCGTAAAGCGACTCTGTTAATGGATAATGATATGTCACCTTCTAATGTTGCAATTCTCTGCCTTGAACCAATCACCATAAACTCGGTCTTCAATATATTCAATGAAAGCTTATTGGAGCACAGCCAAGCAAATATTTTACCGAGATCATTGTTTATTTCGTCTTGAAGTTCAGGCAAATTTTTATTATTTATGGAAAAAAAAGTTAGGTATGTGTCATCAGCAAAAGACCTCCCAATACTGAAATCTAAACACTTTGGCAAATCGTTGATAAAAATAAGAAAAAGCATTGGACCCAGTATAGAACCTTGCGGAACCCCACAAGATATGAGACTTTTGCCAGATGACACACCGTTGCTACACAAAACTGTTGCCTACCCGTTAAGTAAGATTTAACTAAGGTCGGACCTTGAACTCCATAATGCTTCAACGTTTTTAATAAGAGATCATGGTCAACAGTGTCAAAGATTTGGTTTTATCAACGGAGTTGATTATGTAAAGTGGCCACGGTACAGAGATTCTAAAAGATGACGTTTCGAGTGTTAGCCTTTCGTCAGAGCGAATCGAGGAATTGTGGGTTATGTGTAGTTTTTATAGTAGAGTAGGAGCTACGCTATTGGTGGTAACATGGCAATGTGAAAAATAGGAAATTCATATATTAGTTAAATGAAAAGTGTTCGTTAATACCGTGAGGATTAAGGGTGCCGATTTGGAAGATGAATGTTTGTTCTAGATTCTTGCAGCTTTCCGTCGTACCTAGATAAAGGGAAATGCCGCAGATAGCCATGTGTTTTTTGGAGTGGTTAGGGAGATTAAAATGACAAGCGACTGGCTTAGATGCATCCTTGTCATTCTTCTCAACATTGCGAAGGTGTTCGCGGAATTGGTTGCCTAGCTGTCTATTTATCTGGCCAATGTATAATTTATTGCATAACGTACAGGTTATACAATAAATGACATTCGCTTGGATCCCGATATCTTGCTAGTGTTAAGAATGAAACAGTTAAGCGTTGAAACTAGTTCGGCAAGGCGGAAGAACGTATCCGAGCTTGGTTCTTTGACAGTGCGTTGATCCAAAAAGTGTTTATTTGTTGTATTCATCGTCACATCGACGACATGTCAAGA
>NC_090870.1:20255471-20267971 GCF_036669935.1 Montipora foliosa | reverse complement strand
AATCAGTTCAAGAACCTCATCTTCAAGCTCTAATATTCTCGTATATGAAATATTATTTCGGAAATAGACACAAACTCCCCCACCGTGCTTATTTCTATCTCTTCGAACAATGTGATAACCTTTCAGATTAACCAGCTGATCACAGTACTGCTGATCCAATTTTGACTAGTTGATCGCCAATATATCCAGAGGCTCATTTGCCATAAATGGTCTTAATTGGTCAATATGCCTAGTAAGGCTGTTTACATTTATAGAGGCCATTTTGGACCCTCTAGTATCAAATATTAATTTGTCAAAAGACATGGATTCAGCAGAAGTTTGATCATCAAGTCGATTACAATCTGCACCAGCACAACTCAATTACCATTAATATAATCTCTAAAATTAGACGCAAGGCAGTGACGACCCTTACGGTTCAAGTGCATTCCATTCCTATCAAGGGAATCTTCCTTAATGTTATTGTTGCTCATAAAATCCCATTTCTTTTGCTGGCAGCAGGAAGAAAGCAATCGCTTTACCTCGTAAATTTTGTTACAAAGAGATCGCTGATCAGTTCTCTGGATTATCGATGAAAATTTGCAACGTTAACAGACGGATGCTCAGCTTAATGCTTTCGACCAAATTGACCATTTTCTTTTTAACATGCTTTGGTTGGTCAAAACTTATTTTGTTGGTGCCCACATGAAGAATAATTTTGCTGGGCTTATGTTTGGCAATTGGCCTTGAAAAATCTTTCATGTCTTCAATGGTTGCTCCAGGAAACGAAAACGAGTTAACGATTTGATTTCTTGATAAATTCTTTCTAATAACATTCCTTGTCATGGAGTCACCAATGACAACCACATCGGTCTGTTTACTTTGCAAGTTCTGATTTTCATCGTTCACTTTACCTGTATTCACCAATCTGCCCGTCGAGTTAGCAGCTGCCATCTTCTGTGACTGCATGGATCGGGTTTCGACAAAACACTGACCCCCGTTCAACTGACTCCCTACTGACCCCCTTACTGAGCCCCCTACTGACCCCCTATAAAATCAATGGGAAAAGCCCAGAACTATCAATGGGACCCGATATGGCAAGCCGTTTGTAGCAAAATTTCATCTTAGATATATATGTTCAATCCTTTAAATAAAGGTTTAATTTAAAGTCATAAAAGGCATTCAATGCAATCCAATCCTTAAATTTCATATGCAATGCAATACCGCAAAATTAATATTGATTCAATCCAATCCTTAAATTTTATATGTAATGCAATACCACAAATATTGATTCAATCCAATCCTTAAATTTTATATGTAATGCAATACCACGAATATTGATTCAATGCAATCCTTAAATAATTTATGTGCAATCCGAAAATATATGTTCAATCTTGCTGGGACGAGTGCAGCCATATAGAACCAGAGTAAATGAGCAAGGTATAGAACAAAAGATGGCAGCAGAGTGAGAAGAAAAATTTGTCATAGAAGAGGAGTTTCCCAAATTTCTAGGAAAACTTGTGGATAGAACCAAGACAATATATTAATAATAATAACACAATAAAAATAAAACTACTTATGTAGCATTTATCCAGTCCTGTTCTAAGCGCTTTACATTATTTGAGAACTTTGACACAGAAGCTGCAGAAACGCAGGCCGAAGTTCTTGATCAAACAATTAGCCTGCTTAGGTCGATGAAAAAGTGTTGCAACCCTAGACATGAGGGACAAGGAAAATCTCGATTCCATCGCTGGGCCTTAGTAGATGTGCTTAGCAGAAGGATTCCCAACCGTGTAATCACGAGATAAACATTTCACAAGTATTTGACAATAGTATTTGACAATAGTTTTGCTTTTGTATACATTTATCTCGTGATTACACGGTTGGGAATCCTTCTGCGATAGAGGGCCAGACTGTCAACATGTAGAATTTGCAAACGGGACTTTGGGCGCGATGCTCAACGAGTTTGCCTTTGAATTCTAAAGGTCTCTGAAGAGTCTCTTGGCCGAGACGAAACACCGTGTCAGACTAGCCACGAACATTTCACAAGTATTCTGTGTCAAAGTTCTCAAATAATATATTGTCTCGGTTCTATCCACAAGTTTTCCTAGAAATTTGGGAAACTCCACTTCTATGTCAAAATTTTCTTCTCACTCTGCTGCCATCTTTTGTTCTATACCTTGCAAATTTACTCTGGTTCTATATGGCCGCACTCGTCCCAGGAAGATTGAACAAAAATTTTCAGATTGCTTATAAATTTAAGGATTGCATTGAATCAATATTAGTGGTATTGCATTACATATAAAATTTAAGGATTGGATTGAATCAATATTTGTGGTATTGCATTACATATAAAATTTAAAGTGCCCCTAACCCCAAAATATTTTTTCACTAAAATGAATCTTTGCACCTGTTCGAAACGCATTGCGGCCATTTTTTCATTTTTCTAACAAATCCTGCCATTTTATAGGCTGCGAAAGTTGCAAAAATCCAATCATCTTTTGTTCACGACTGAGTCAGAAGGGGAGTGGGTCTGTCCCTGATGTGACGTCAAAAACTGATTTACATTGCATTAACTCTTTGTAAAAATGCATGCAAAGTAGATTGTGACGTCACATCAGGAATAGACCCACTCCCCTTCTGACTCGATCGTGAACAAAAGATGCTTGGATTTTCGCAACTTTCGAAGCCTATAAAATAGCAGGATTTGTTAGAAAAAGGAAAAAATGATCGCAATGCGTCTCGAACATGTGCACAGATTCATTTAAGCGAAAAAAATATTTTGGGGTTAGGGGCACTTTAAGGATTGGATTGAACCAATATTTGCGATATTGCATTGCATATAAAATTTAAGGATTGGATTGCATTGAATGCCTTTTATGACTTTAAATTAAACCTTTATTTAAAGGATTGAACATATATATCTTAGATTAAATTTTGCTACAAACGGCTTGCCATAACCCGATTCAAGTCCATCAATAAATTTAGCTTACCTGAAACTTTCAAGATGGCGAACGCATTGCAGATTTCCTACTCTTGTTCTCCTTTTACTGTTTACTGGAGGTTTTGTTGACAGAAAATCGAGCACAGAATAAGATTGAATATGATCAAATATTGCTTTGGTACGTATTGGGAAATGAAGCAAAGAGAAACGCTGACAAATGAACAGGCTAGCGAAGGCGAGGGGCCTTGGGACGACAACCTTGCCATAATAAACTTCCGGTTGATGTAATCGTGTGCGTGTAATGTGTGTGTAGCTCGCGGTTAGTTGCGTGCCTGTTAATTTGCCAGAATTTCCTCGCTATTTTTATTGCTTAATTTTCTAGTGGTTACAAATACCATGCTTGCTGATATTCCAACTTATTCTGTGCTCGATTTTCCGTGACAAATCCTTCAGTCAAATGAGAAGGGAGTCGGAAATCTGCAACGCGTCCGCCATCTTGAAAGTTTCAGGTAAGCTAAATTTATTGATGAATTTGAATCGGGTCCCATTGATTTTTCATTTTCCCATTGATTTTATAGGGGGACAGTAAGGGGGTCAGTAGGGGGTCAGTTGACCGGGGGTCAGTGTTTTGTCGAAACCCATTTTAACGTGATTTTAAAAGTTTGGAGACGGGGACAACAACCGGAAGTGAGCTGTTTTCCCTTTTAACTTGTCTTTACACAGCCACATTTACACTGCTAAATATCGTTTCTCTACCAGAGATGATTAGTGTAAAAATCTGGGAGACACCACTGTCCTGGCACGCGACATGTTCTCTTCCGGTTGCCGTCCGCATCTCAAAAACGCGCATGCTTGATTAAGCTCCCTTTTTACTCGTGGATATATCCACGAGTTTTGGTGAGGTTCTTTATGCAAATGTGTCACTCCTGCGTAACCGGAAGTTCGATCTAATAAGCCAATCAGGATGGATAATCACAACACAGCTTAGATCGGTGTGACTTCCTGTTCGCGAGGTTGTGCGCTGCTTTTATACTGAAGTGTTTGAGCACCTTTCGCTGCATTTAGAAGCAAGAAACGGAAGAATTAAAGAAATGGCTTTCTTCGAAGGTGAAGCAAAATATTCTGAACAAGTACAGATTGGTGCAAAAAAGTGTGCACCGCCTTTCACTGACCAGCGCGAAAACTTGAATGCATGTAGAAATGGAATAATCGATTAGTTAACGATGGCCAAAAATGATGTGAGTGTCAGTAATAATTTCTACAAAGCAGTGGCAAAAAAGAGCTTACATGAGAGACTCTATCAAGAGGAAGAGACAAAATCACTTGAAGTGTTCAGGGAAAAGAAAAACATTGCAAAATGCCAAAACAGATCTGAAAATATTAAAGCAGCAAGGGAATAGGAAAAGAAAAGCAATCCAGAACATTTCAGAGACCCAAACAGAAAAGCATAAAACCATTTAAGGAAAGCTATGCAGAGCTCAAGGCTAAATTAAACTGAAATTTGTCAAGGTCAAGGCTCTATTAGACATTCCATGTCAAAAGTGATTCAGTCTTTTTCGTGATAAGATAACACATGGCGCTGAATATATATGCACTTGCTGTGATCAGTTATGGTTCAGATCATCTGTATCTAAGTGTATCAAATGTAATGATAAATATTCACAAGGTTTGTTGGAGGAATGTATAACTGGCGCAAAAAGTGTTAATATTACTGAATGGATCTGCTCTACTTGCTAAATCTGATGACATTAAACATTATAAGACCTGGCAACAAAAATCAGACCTTATTCAAAATTACCCTGTCATCTGTGCAACGAACTTTGAACACATGGTAGAGCTCTTTATAGAGGATGTGTTAAAGAAATGGAGAAATGGAGAAATGGTATACTTATTTCACAGGGTTGAATTCCAGCAAAGGGGATTACCTCACATACATGCAGTATTTTGGGTATCTAGTTGCATGAGAGCCCACCGTGCTGTTACACAATTATCCAACTATCAATACTAATGCATAAAGAAAACTTCAGCCTGCCAATTTTAAAGAATCGCGGTAACTTTCATATCCATGAGTAACGACAGTGGCACTTTGATTTCATTGAGCATCGGGCTGCCATGCGGAGAGAGGCCCAAGAAATGATCTCTCGGAACAGATAGGAAGTGCCACTCGCGCTACTTTTTCTTCGCTATAACTTGTGCAAAATAACATTGAAGAAAAAGGATCAAAAAGAGATTTCACGCTCACCTACACCTCGTGTTCTCTGGTACTAATGAGATCAATGAAACCTTTTTGTTTTCGTCAGTCATTCCGCCCGGAAAAGCTGATAACTAGTTTCCAGTCTATCAAAACCCAATTGAGAAAACGGGGAGAGATTTGGCGAAGAAAAAGATACATTGTAGGCAATGTCTGTAAACTACGCAGCTGGACTGTCTGATTATCCTCACAAAGGCAAATGTGGATTACCAGAGGTACGTACGCAAAGTAGAAAAGAGTTTTAACAGCTGGCATATTCTCGCGTAGTTGAGTTGAGTTAAAGTTTAAAGATGTTGTTGAGTTATCTCTTTTTTTATGTCATGGTGCCGCAGATTTTTGACTCCCCAGAACAGTTGAAAGGGAAAATGAAAGAATTCATAAGGCTTGTCAGCGAAGCAAAACACGTAGTCGTTCATACGGGAGCGGGTGTTAGTACGGCAGCCGGTATTCCTGATTTCAGGGGACCGAAAGGTGTTTGGACTTTGCAAGAAAAAGGGATATCTCCTCAGATGGACACAACTTTTGATGACGCCGAACCCTCACTCACGCACATGGCGTTAGTTAAACTTGTGGAAGAAAATTTCGTTCAGTACATCGTGAGTCAAAATGTGGATGGCTTGCACATCAAGTCAGGACTGCCAAGGTATTTTAGACACTGAAAACTCTCTTTGGACGCTTTCCATTTGACAGAACTGACCGCTCAGACGGGGCATTACAACGCTTGCAAATTAACACACTTCGAGGATGATATATACTCCTCCAGAAGAATACGAGGGATTATCATGCAAGTGTTCCTTCAAATTGTTGCATTTTCCTTGCAAACTGACGGGTCTGGCCGCCCATTTCTGACAAAAGGAAAGCACCCATAGTTTGCAGGTCTCGGCGCCATTTTGAATTAGTGTCCGCGCAAACTCCAAATCGAGGCTCTAAAAAATAATAGTTAAAGTGCATATGACACAAATTTTTTTATTAGCTTGTTTAAAAGACCTTTCAAAATGATGAAGAACGGCATTTATTTTATTGTCATAGCTTTCTTGGTTGGCAAGTTATTCAAGATTTTGATTTATGCAAATTAGACGACTTGTGACGTCACATAGTGGACACAAAATGATGTAAAATCACAAAAAATTGAATATCTCTGAAGACATTTTCTGTATAGAACTGAAACTTTGTACAGTTCTTATACTCATTACAAAGTTCCATGATATGGCCCACTGTGACGTTTCCATAGCAACACAATGGGCTCCAGGCCCTCTCCATCCAAATGGTAAAATCAGAGTTTCCCTCCCCAATAAGGGTTATTTGTTCTTGATGTTCATTCAGTGGGTGTGAGCGAATATGGACATTACACAGCATAAGCGTAAGGAAGTCTGTTAGACTGTGAAGCAACAAAGAAGGCATTTTCGATATCGGAAAGGTAGAGGTCTGGTAACGAGTATGTTGCTATGGTGACATCATAATCACTATTACAATGTGTAGTTTTGGTAGCACATCAACCCTGCAAAATTTCAACCCTCCAGACTTAGTACATGCAAAGATATTCCATATTTTGTGATTTTACACAATTTTGTGTCCACTATGTGTCGTCACAAGTCCTCTAATTTGCATAAATCAAAATCTTGAATAATTCGGCAACCAAGAGTGCGATTGCAATAAAGTAAATGCCATTCTTCATCATCTTGAAAGCTCTTTCGAACAAGCTAATAAAAAAATTTGTGTCATATGCACTTTAAGCAGACCACCCTGGAGCACAACAAAGTTTTCGCCTGTGGGAGGTGATTGTGTACAGGAAAGATCAACAAAATAAGCCCAGAACTGGTTGATTGATTAATTTTAACCTTATAGTTAAAATTAGGCACATATTTATTTGGCAGATTACAGTTTGCATAACCATTCGCAAAGCATGCAGGTGGACAATCAAACTAAGTTTCACGCTACTCCTGCTAAAAATGAATGGAACTTAAAAAGTTACTGTGTACAATTCAAGACCTCACATTCCAACACTCTTGCCTAGTGTCTTCTGGATTATCTAAATCTCGCTGATTAGCATCATTCATGATTCATGAGGTGTACACGTAAATAGGCCTTTTGCAGCTTGTGATCGCACGGTACAACAACTGCCATACTGCAATGCAAATTGCTCATTGGGACATAAGAAATTACAGTGCAGCTCGGAGATAAGCGAACCAAAATATACGCAAAAAACGCGCATACGCAAAACACGTCAAAAAAAACGCAGATGCGCGTCAACACATACGCAAAAAGGCTCATTAGTATTTATGAGCTCTCCCTTTGTCTTTCTTTTGTCGCCTTGTCATTGTTCAGTCTCAATCGTTTGCGGTGTGGTGAATGTGAAAATAATTTGCGTGTTCTCTGGTCGGTGCGCAAAAAAATCTCACCATATGCTTATTCTAATGGCGCAAAGTCCTTCTGGCTGGATATTTGTGTTTCAAAGCCAAAGAAAAAAAATCATCAAGTTTCCTTTTGGAGAAATATAAACCTAGCGACAAACTGCACACAAGAACCTTTTTAACATCGAAATTTACATGAAAGCGTTGAGAGCGATATCAAAACAAACTTCGCGCCGCGCCGGTGCTTCCGTTTAGTCGTAAACTAAAAAACACTACTCGTAAGCAAAGGGCTCGTCATTAGCAGTTTTGTACAGCCATTCATCATTTAAAGTTGAGTATTTAACTCCTTCTGTTGTTTTGGATGTAAATACTTAAGTAAAGCGTGATGCTCACCGATAGGTGAAAAAATGCAAACAACTTTCGGGTCCAAGGGCCGTTGCGTCTGTCACTCGTTAAACTTAACAACACAACTCTTTAGCAAAGGGCTCATCATTAGCTGTTTTGTACAGAAATTCATCATTTAAGGCTGAGAATTTTACAGCTTGAGTTGTTCTGTTGTAAATTCAGCAGTAAAAAATGATTTTTTGGCGTGGATTTTCAGCCCGACAGTGAAATCACACACTTTTGCCGGCACGTGACATAACGATTTTAATTCATGTAATATCCACATCTCCAGTCCTGTTGGGTAAGATTTTCTGATTTCAACGGGTACAATGCTTTCACTTCAGACACAATTTTTTTCTTCAAAGGCTCAATGATGCGCTTATCACATTTATAGGATTTTTCTGCAAGGAAAATTATTGGGTTTATTTTGGGCACGCGCCGGCGAGAGGCCATCGTGATGTGATTCGGGACATAATTCGCTGATTCAAACGGTGAAATGCTCTCAGTACAAAGAAAAGATTTTTTTTAAAAACTTTCTATGATATGCCAATCGAATTATTTTGATTTTTTTACAAGGAATTATTGGACTTTGCATGCGCCGGCAAAAAGTCATTGTGAAATGACTGTAAATACCGCGTCACACTGAAAAAAAATAATGTCTTCGGTTTTTCGGGTCATAATTTGCTGATTTAATTTCGCTCGTCTCTCAAGACCTTTGTTGCATGTAAAGGGTATTAAACTTCGAAATAATGCCCTGTGGATGCTTTCGTCGGCGGCATTTGCGGATCGAAATTGACAGTAATCAAAGCCACATACCGTATGCAAATTTTCTACTTGTCGGCAGTCACACAATTTATTCTTTTGTTTCCGCAAACAATGCAGGAAAAGCAAAATTATGGTTATGAATAACAAAGGCACAAACGCGTATAGGATACGCAATTTTAGACGCGTCAAAAAAAACGCGTATACGCGTATCGCGTGCGTTCATTTTGCGTCTGCGTTGTTCTCTTATCTCCGAGCGGCACTGTAGATGCTCTATGAGCGTACACTGGGTTGCCTGTGGTACAAAGGGACTGAGTTGGGTGGTATTAAACTGCAGGCGGGGGTCATTAAGACCATTTAAGGGGTCACCCAGAAGTCGTAAGAGCAGAGGCCCTGTGGTTCACACGTTCATATGACGAAACAAATCCTTTTCTGAGGTTAAAAACCTGGCTACCGGCCTTTTAATCATTTGTCAGAAAGAAAAAATTCCTGTCATCTTTAGAAAAAATAGACACGCATTGCTTACGTGTGGTACTGAAGTAACACAGCGCTTTATTCGATATTGTCAACTGAGCTGCGTTTTGTCTTCCAGGAGATTCAAGTTGTCTTTGCGTAATATGTAGGTCTAACAGTACACAACATTGTTTTGGTATTGTATATTGTAGTGCCATGATAGAAGTCTTAGATTAATAGCCTCCTGAGAAGACGTGGTTACTAGCAAAGTCCTGAACCCAGAAAGATTGAAGAAAATAAAAGGGAATGGAGAAACATTTGGCTTCTGGGCTGACATGTTGATCATTTTCAAGTTCCCTCACTTCTTTTCACCACAAGTGTAAGCGTGCACTCTGGGCATCTGACAACTTTGTAAACAAAAGTTCACTGAAGTTAAACCCTTGTCCGGTTGGGTTAGTATCTGGATGGGTGACCTAAAAAGTATACCCGGTACGACCTCGTAACAGAAGCATAGGACCGAAAATTCTATTTTAACGCTATCAAATGCGAACAAAGTAAGATACAGATTTTGTTAGCTTGCTTTATGCAAAACAAATATTGATGCAAAAGTAAATAAATATTGATACACAGTTTTTAGGAAGAGCAGAAGGAAGTTTTCAGGATTTACGACATGAAAACAACATTAATTTTGAACCACGAATATAAAAAGTTACCATCAGCGAAAAACATTTTGGGAGATTTTTGTTAAGTTGAATTTTGTTATTGTAGTTTTGGCTGCACCGAGTAAATCGCACATCAAATTCAGCGGGCGCTGTGATCAAGTTACCGTGGCATGTGTACTCGCGAAACATTAACAGTGAAGCATATGTGTCAAGTTATGCCAAGATACCGTTGTTAGTTTTCTTTTTCTTTCAAGTGTTATATATGTGACCATCCAGGGGAAAACCAACAAAAAGGTGATGACACAGGCACGCCATTTTAGCACGCTAGACAAAAGAAATTTTCTTTAACATGGCAGTGCCGTGTCGTAATGCACGCCTCATTAAAATTTTCTTGTGTCTGATACTACAAGTTGTAAACAATAGAGCGTGTTATACCAAAGAAAAGAGCGTGTCAGCAAAAGTAAAATTGAGCACCACGTAAAAAGACACAGAGTGAGTGAAATTGCACGACAGCTGCGCCAAAACGCTCGCTAAAAACCAAGTATAACACGCTACTCCCAAAGCCGAGTGAGGGCCGACTTACCTGAGGAAATAGCTGAAAAATCCCCCAGAATACAGTGTTGTGCAAAAGTAATGCAAACGTATTTCGCCGAAATTCGTGGCTTTTCCTTGCTTTTCGACGAAAAAATATCGAATTTTCGATGGAAGCGAATTTTCAACGAAAAGTCATGATAATTCTCAAGGCCTATTGTTTCCAACTACGCGAATTTTTGAATGAAAATTCCCCCGGAATGAAAATTGACTTTGAATTTTCGTGCGAAAAATCGCTCTGTTCGATAAATGACCTCAAAAAATTCAGCGAAATTTCGCCCTTTATTTGCTCTTCTCGAACATTCCCACGTATTTTCTGGACAAAAATTTGCCAATTTTGAATTTGCTGCGATGATTCTTTTCTGCCGTCATTTCACAATGTGTAAGCTCTACAACAAACTCTTGTTCGTGAAGCAATCGCAGTTTTTGTTGTGTGAGGAAATCTTTTTTTTTTCGTTGGAAATAGGCGATTAAACTGTCGGATCATTGAATCTATTTTCGATACGACTTTATTTACGCATTTATTTACACGTACATACCCTTGTTCAGCGATGTTGTTGATGGCAGCTGCCAATTCATGTCACAAAAATTCGCTGCTTCAAATTTTGTTATCTCGAATTTTCGTTTGGTTACCTCGAAAATTCGCTGCTTTGAATTTCGCTATCTCGAATTCTCGAGAAAAGATCGTGAATTTTTCACTTCAAACCCTACGAAAAATCGTTCGAAAATTCGATGACTTTTCGTGGAAAATTCACGAGAACAAAGGACGAATTTCCACGAATTTCGTTTGCATTACTTTTGCAATTTTACGGTGCCTGTTTTGGCACGCATGTGACACGCAACACGCCACGCTAAACAAAAGGTTTGGGAGTGTCTCAGTGTGCACAACAGAAGCCACCGTGACATCTATTGTGCTACTCATTAAATATGCGCATATGGCGTGTTGTATGTCACGCTCAGCGTGTCATGCACGCGTGCCCATGTCATCACCTTTTTGTTGGTTTTCCCGTGGATGGTCACATATTTTGACAAGAAATGTGCGAATTCAACACAAAGATCACAATCGCCCAACTCTTGAGGTTGACCATTAATAATATTTTCTGCAAAGTCAAAAATATACTTTCCAAGACGAGGTTGTTTTTCACCAGGTAATTCCATCATTTTGGGAATAGCAGTTCATCAGCGTCACAATTTTTTTCCGATTTTGGGGCTCATTTTGTTGAAACTCCAGCACGCTTCCAACAGACCTGTTTATTTTCGTGATTTATGCGCTACCACAAAAATTCTCCCCGTATCACATTTCAACACATGTATGCAAATTTGTTAAGCATGAAAATTACACAACATGATAAATTTACAAAGGCTAGAAATTTCACAGAAGTCTTTTCCAGCGAAACTTTTACTGAAACAAACAACATATTTGCTATAAGAGGCAAGAAACCCTTCCTATTTCAGTTGCGTGCGTGTAAATGAAACACAATCGCTGTCGCGAAGCATATGCAATTAAATTAATTTGTGACAGTTCACATCAACCAACACATTGGCCAAGATTTCCAATGGATTGTGTGACAACCTCTTGGTAGGCCTCAGTTTGATGCCCAGACTCAATGTCATTTGTGGGTTGTGTTTGTTGATCCTGTGTACTCTGATCTAAGAGGTTTTTCTCTAAGCACTCTGGTCTTCTTTTGTATGGCCTACCAGCCTACACTATAAAAAAGTTACAACACGTCCAGAATGCCGCGGCGCGCCTCGTCACACTTACAGCAAAGCATGATCACATTACGCCTGTTCTTTTTAATCTTCACTGGCTTCCTGTTAATCAACGTATTATTTTTAAGATTTTGCTTATAAACTACAAGGCACTTAACAATTTGGCACCGTCGTACATTAATTTTGTGATTTGCTTACATCTTACACTCCATCACATCAAATACGCTCATCATCCAAGCAACTTCTGGTTTCTCCATCCTATAACATGAAAACGTATGGCGCAAGATCTTTCTCTGTAGCAGCACCGTCATTATGGAATGCTTTGCCATGTGAAATTAGAAACGCTCCGTCTGTCTTTTTTTAAAAGTAGATTAAAAACTTTTCTTTTTAGAAAAGCTTTTTATAATTAATTTTAG
>NC_090870.1:20247971-20250471 GCF_036669935.1 Montipora foliosa | reverse complement strand
TTTGCTGTATATCGGTAGCCTTGCGACCCGTAATTATTCCCGCAGCTCGCATGAGAAGACGGTCAAGGTAGTTCTTGTTTCCCTGACCGCAACTATCCCACACAACGCAACAGTAATCGAATAACGGTAGAACCATAGCATTAAACAGAGTGATGCAAGCTTCTTTTGGGATGACTTTCCGGGCTCTACATAGCTTTCCAAGGAGGGACGAGATTTTATTTCCGATTTGTTCAATGTATTCGTTCCATATTAGGCATGGATCCAGAATCACGCCCAGATATTTAAATTTGTATATCCTTTCAAGATCTTTGTCATTAACACTAACTGTGAATGACTGGACTAAGCTCAGTTTTTGGTGGGTTCCCATAAGCATAACTTTGGTCTTCTAGTGATTTAACATGAGATAGTCTTGGTTCAACCATCTGACAACGTGGTCGAGGTCTTGGGACAGAGCAGCCTCAATAGCTTGCACAGAACTGCTTTCAAAAAACAACAGGGTGTCGTCAGCGTAAAGATGGACTTTACAGTACTTTGTTACTGACGGTAGATCGTTAATGTACATTATGAACAATAGAGGTCCCAAGACAGACCCCTGGAGCACACCATATAATATGGGTTCAGCGTCAGATTGAATGCCATTAATGTTAACACTTTGGGTTCTATTAGTAAGATACGCATTGAACCAATTCACTGAAGACTTACTTAGGCCAAAATCTGCCAATTTCGTAAGTAGTAATTCGTGGTCGAGGGTATCCAAAGCCTTAGATAGGTCCAAAAATGCCAGGCCTGTAAGTTTTCCTTTGTCGATGTTGTGCAGAATAGTGTTTGTAACATCGATTAGGCTGGTAGCAGTAGAATGTAGTGGACGGGAACTGGATTGATAAGAAGATACGAGCTTGTGCTTTAGTAAGAAATTATACACCATTTCGTGAACTGCCTTTTCTAGAATCTTTGCAAAGACTGGCAGAACTGAGATTGGGCGATAATTGGAGGCCAGTGAACCAGACTTGAACACTGGAGTTACGAAGGCATGTTTCCAGCTTGCGGGAATAGACCCTTCATTTATCGATCTATTCATAAGTATTGCTAGGGGTGTGGCAAGTGTGTCGGCACCGTCCTTGAGAAGTCGTGCTGTGATATTATGTAATCCAGTAGATTTGCTGCTCTCCAATTTCTTAAGTTCTTTAGCTACAAAGGATTCACTAACTTGAGAAAGCTTGAAGTTGTTTGAGGATCGATTTTCAGGTTGTCTGGGAGCCGATAATACAGAATTCATACACTGTCTCAGTTTTGCAATTGCAGTAGAAAAGTACTTAGCAAAGCTCTGCGAGATCTTCTTAGGATCCTGAATAACACCGCTGTCAGTCTCAAGTGACTCAATGGTTGACATCTTAGATTTGATAGCAATGACGGATTTCAATGTTTTCCACAATTTGGATGAGTCTTTCTTATTTTCTTCAATAAAGTTGGAGTAGTAATCTTGTTTTGCATGTCTAATGAGGCGAGTTGTTTTGTTTCGCAGCTCTTTGTAATTAACCCATTCTTCAGTTGTCCTTTGCTTCTGCGCCCGTTTACGGTGGAAATCACGTTTTCGCATCAGTTCCCTTATCTCACACGTTAGCCATGGTAGACTTTCAGCGCGCACTCTCTTTGTGGCAAGAGGTGTCCATGCTTCATCAACAGCCAAACTGGTGTCAACTTTCTCCCAGGAGGCCTCGCGTAAATCAGCAGCAAGTTTTCACTTGAGTAGCGTTAAAAGTTTCTGTATTGAATATTTTTGCCAGGGCTACGTAGTTTTTTCGCTCGTCTTGTCAAAAAAATCAGAGAATGATCGCCAATTGAGCACTGTAGCACACCTGACTTTTCAACGCACGTGTGCAAATTTGTTAACTCATTTTCACCGTGTCCTGATTCCCGCGAAATTTTTCTTCTTTCAAATATCAACAAAAATGTAATTTCTCATCAAGCATTCCATCTCTTATGTTAAAATAACCGCTAAAAATAAAGGTTTTTTAATGATCTATCTGTATGCCGTAGATATTTTTTCATAATTTAATATTCTGTCAAATCTGTCATAACACAAAAATAGCAATGCATGCAACAAATTTGTGGGAGGCACGGTGGCCTCATGGTTAGTGCGCTTGACTCCGGATCGAGTGATCCGGGTTCGGGGCCTGGCCGGGGACATTGCGTTCTGTTCTTGGGCAAGACACTTTACTCTCACGGTGCCTCTCTCCACCTAGGTGTATAATTGGGTACCGGCGAAGTGCTGGGGGGTAACCCTGCGATGGACTAGCATCCCATCCCGGGGGAGTATAAATACTCCTAGTCGCTTAATGCTACTGAAACCGGAGATAAGCGCCGGGCTGATGGGCCTGATGGGCCTTCTGGCTCATAAGCAGTGACTATGCAACAAATTTAGTCACATTTACCGCTTCGTCAAATTTCCATGCTTAACACAGGAACTTTTAGTTTTTCTCTATTCGTTAGCAATCACCCT
>NC_090870.1:20227971-20242971 GCF_036669935.1 Montipora foliosa | reverse complement strand
TTTTGTGTAATTTATCAGGGTTAACACATGTACCATCTTCTACACTACAAAACTTGGACCTTTTTTTAAAGATTGTCAAGTACTTGTGAAGAATTTAAATTTCGTGGCTGGTATGACGTGGCGTTTCGTCTTGGCCAAGAGACTCATCAGATACTTTTTGAATTCCAGTAATTAGAACATATTTTTTACAATGTTACAGGGAAAAACATTGTTAACAAAAGAAAAACAGTCCTGACATGAAGCCCATATTGAAGGGGAGAGAGAGAGAGAGAGAGAGAGAGAGAGAGAGAGAGAGAGAGAGAGAGAGAGAGAGAGCCAGAGGAAAAGGAACTTTTGTAACCCAAAAATGGCACTTTGGTAACTTTAATAGGGAACTTTTGTAACAATAGGGAACTTTAGTAACACACGTAGGGCACTTTGGTAACCACGCACTGGCACTTTGGTAACCAAAGAGGGCACTTTGGTAACAATTAGGGCACTTTGGCAACCATTGTGAGGCACTTTTGTCACTACTGTAACAATAATTCGGTATAAAATCTTTTACAGTGGGGAAACTACTTCAATCAGGTTTCTCAATGTACAGTCAAGGTCATTCCAAAAGTTTTCTTAGTTTGGGACTGAGCGTTTTTCTTTAAAATATAATGCTCGCTGGATTCTTTAATGCTAACGAACTTCTGTAACACAGGCAAGGTACTTAAGTAAGCATATAAGCTCGGTAATCATAGAAGAAATAACTGTGCGATAAATATCTCATAAATCAAGTTTGCTTGCGACCTAAAAGGAAGTATATCGGCCCTTGGCTTTTCATGTACAGACCTTGAAAAAGTTGATATGTACTGTTATGACATCACGATCATGCTCCTATTCCTAGATTAGTACGACCCTAGCGCTTAGCTTGGCATATAGGCATATTGACACCATAACATTTCAACGAGTTTAATGCCAACAATGCAATCATGAATAACAGTATCAAACGTTATTCAGTTCCTAAACACTTTTGGCTCAAAAAATGCATTCAAAGATCATGTGATGGTTCTTTACATGCGCTTGGTTTTAGTTAAAGAAAAGCAGACTCTTGCTACACATTACTTATCATTAAAGCAGTCAATCCATGCCAAATTCCTCACAGATGAACAACAACAAGAGTGAGAAAGGCAGGTTCTTAGGGAACAGCAAGGAGATAAGCTTAATTCTACATAACTTTGTTCAACAGGACACTGTTGCTCCATTACAAAGATAAAACATAATCTACTAAACTACTTGTAAACAGTAAGCAAACAGTAACTGTTCACTCCTTGAGAAGTCACAATGAAACGTGTCAAGCTGGAATCTCAACAAAGATGCAACAATCCACTAGTCTACTTGAAAACAATCAACAAACAATAACTGTTCACTCCTTAAAGTGGTCACAAAGGGCTACTCAACTAGTATTTTGAGCCTCTCGCTCAAGTCGATGTTCATACTTTATTTGGTTTATAATCATTGTATCTAGTGCCAATCTCTTTAAAAAATCCTTTCCCCAGTCTTTTTCCTCTAGAATGGGCTTAACCTTGGGCTTTGAAATTGGCGCAGAATGGACGATCATGTCATTAAAAACAGCTCATATAATTATTGTCAAGTTCAGATTCAGAAAGAACATTTCTCATGCCGCTTGACATAGTACGAGCTTCGAGGGATCATGTCGCTTGAAGTCTCCCCCCCCCCATCCACCAATCTTTCAATTCACTGTTGCGCACTCTCTTCCTCAGTAGGGAGAACGGCTAGTTCATCGGTTTGTGGCATTTTGTACCTCAGAGGCTGCGTACTTTGTCGAGCTCCTTCTTTGGAATATTATCCTTGAGGTCAGGGTGATTAGGGATTTTCGTTTTGACCACCTTCAATGTGATGACTTTATTTTCGATTGCCTTGGCAAAGAGAGCTTTCACCAGAATTTCTTTCTCTGCTGTCCAAGACTGTTAAAAGACCACAGAATGACATTCTTCCATGATGGAAGTGCTCACTTGCTCACTGCTTTCAGCTACTGGGCTGACTTCACGCATGAGATCTCGCACTTGCTTTGATGCTTTCATAGACACCATTGGCTTATGCTGTATCTTATACATACTTCTGAGCAGTGCTCACATTATGCGCCATTAAATCAGCCAGGTTACTGAGCATCTCGGTACTTTCAGCAGCCTTACGAAAACCTGAAACAGCTGACTTCGTGAACAAAGTGGAGCTTGGATTTCCACCAGGAGCCCATATGGAGCGTGCAACTTCCATACAGCGTTTTCAAAAGTAGGTTTATTTTTAGACTAGCCCTTCCCGCGAATTAGGTCAAAAAACAAATTAAGGCAGTTCCGGTTCGGTGACCCTACGACGTCAGCTTAATTTCTTGTAATTGGTCATCGGGCTCCTGTGGGAGTCTCATTTGCGGCAAATTCAATCTAAAAATAAATCGGTCTGTGAAAACGCCGTTACACGAACACATTAGAGTTGTAGGCTCCGGGTCATGGGTTCCTGTTTCCACTTAGTTCCGCCTTCTTCCATATTGACTTTATTGCCTTTTGGCTTCAACAATTCTTCCCCATTCCATGACAAGAATACCAGATCACCCTCATCACCAGAAACTTTGGAGCGCACTTCCTTTTCGTAGATATCCACCCACATGAATAACTTCTCACTCATAAGAATTCGAGCTGGACCGTGAGTTGATAGTGTTTTGTGTGCTTTTACAAGGATTACGTACTCTCCATCCTGCTTGAACTTGTTCTCCAGCTCATCTTCATGTTGGCTATAGCACCGGCTCTATTTGCATTGTCGATTGAAATCTGAATAAGGAAGACTTTTAGTATAGTACATTTTGCTGATCATAATGAATTAGAATGCAAGAAGTAATCAGAATAATTTGAAGATTACATATCAGCAATTTCTGTATTATCTTATTTAGGATGAATAAAGAAATAAAGCAAAGCAAACCCCTTTCCTTTTTAACATAGAAATCCTTGCTCAAAGCAAAGGTGGAGCTTTCTCTTTGTAATTGCGCTGAATGAGCCCGCAAAACCAGAAGCACGTTGACTACACTGGAATTTAAAACGAAAATCGCGCTCATAGGCAATCATGGTGGTCGCACAAGGTGTTCCTGTCTACCCGTTCATAGTCACCCAAACAAACGCACTTGCATTAAACAAATGAAAAAAAAAAAAACAGGTCGATCAATGCTGTCATCTAAGATGACTCGGTTTGTGCAAGAATGTGCCTTTGCAAATCAGGTGAGACCTAGAACTGACCGTAAAAGAGCCATGCAGTATTCCTAGCTCACAACATTGTTATCACGGATATCGGAGGGTTACCAGTCTCAAAGAATGGAAAATAATTAGGTTTTTTCTGGAGAGATGGCAGAGGAAGGGGCACGTGACTCCGATCTGTGGGTACGTCCATACCCCTATGTTTGCATAGGACGGATTAATTGTGGACGAGTGGGGTATACCTCTTTGTTAAATTTTAGAGGAATAAGCACAAAATTTCCTTGAATTGCTCACAAACTTTCACGTTTGTTCAAATTACTTCATTGCGCCTTGCGGCGCAAATGGCTAGTTTATCAGGGCAAAATTTGAGGAAATTATCACAAATAAGTGTCTGAGTTACAAAAGTGCCTGCCCTTTTTTGCGATATGGGTAGTTTTAAACCTTCTCAAATACGAAAAAATCCACGGATTCTCCCCATTCTTCGTTCCTTGTGTTGCTTAACATCTCTACCAACTGTCCTGAAAATATCATCAAGATTAATAACATTTAAGCCCTTAAATTATCCTTTTGAACTCGAAAAAAACAAAAATGAGCGTTTTTCAGACCTTGAAACTGTTCATCGGTATGAAAAGTCTAACAATTACTCGACAAAATTTTGCCACTCGCAATATCTCTGATTTAAAAGGCTGAGGGAATGGTGTAGCAAAATTATAGCATAGCAATAGCTATAATTCAACATAGAAATCATTTCTGAATGCTTTAAAAAATCGCTTACCACGGCATAGGGCACTTTAGTAACAAATTGCAGACGAATTTGTGGCTATTTCGGCTGTATTAAAGTGCTTTTGTTCAACCAACTAGGACAGTAGAGTTCATTAGCTCAGGATCATTCTACCAAAAAAGTAAAACTGTCCGTCGAAAACTGGCGAAGCTATCGCAAAAAGGGAAAGATGTTAGCGATGTGCCCGACTTTTCCTATGGAGAGAGAGAGAGAGAGAGAGAGAGAGAGAGACCGCCATCCCGATCTTAACACCTTTCCTGCGAAAGGGATAGAAGTTGAGAAGAGATAGAAAACTTTAGCATATTCACTTGAAAAGACTGTATTTTGAATTTAATGTATTGATCGTGTTTGTCTTATGCAGTGTAAGCAAAACGTTTTTTGAGTACCTGGCAATTGAAAAAGGTTCTCAAAAATTTTCACATTTGGTAAGGTTTTTTTAATTTTCAAGTCAAGTTAATTTTTATTTTAACTCACACATATATTATTTACAGAAAATTAATATTAAGACAATTACAAGATCTACATGTAAAAACAACATGATCACAGATAACTAAAATACAGCAATTCATGATAGTTTGGGACACCTCAATAGTTCAGGGAACTGATCGAGTAGGTGACCCAAAAGAAAATTTACGTAAGGAATGCAGTGCCAGCGAGACAACAATTTAGTGTAAAAAGTATTACTTCATGGACTTACTACTATAACTACATGTAACTACCTATACCCACTAACGTTTAGGCAGGGCGCCGTCCAGTGGACAGCCACTTTTCAGGGGGAAAATAATACAAATTTTAAAGCATGGATCTTGTTGTTTGAACAAAAATCACTTAATTTTAGTGATTTTGGAAATGTTTTAGACACCATCACGTTATTTCTACTTTAGTTTCCTTTGGTAACTTGTTACTTCATGGGTGAACATTGGGCATTATTTTTCCATTATAAGTCTGTGTTGAGCATAACATCTGTTACCGAAAGCTGATTTCAACGAAAGGCAGGCCATGTAACCAAAAGAAGCATTCCTACTGTGGAGCGCTTGTTCTTGGCTACATGAAGTACTGTCTCATACTCATCCAATTTCCTCTAAGATGGCCACCAAGATCATACTTGCGACTAAATCCAGGAATCGATCTGACCAGCGGTCTAGGTGAAAACATTGGTTTGGTGTTGTGGATCTCATTCTTGCAGGAATTGCAACCAAATCACTCTAAGGTCAATGCACCTGTCATATTAAATCTTTCTTTTGCTTACAAAGATAGACTAATAGCGGTGGCCAAATGGCTAAGATTGTCTACAGAGCTGCATGTTGGGACTGCAATGGTTTTTATGTTGGAAAAACGAAAAGAGGTTTGCATGACAGAAAAATTGAGCATTTTTTAAAATGCATTAGTTAATGCTTTAAAAAGCATTAACTAATAGTCATCATACATCGGTTCTTGCAGACCATGTTACACCATTTGTTCTCAGTTTAAAAATGGGATCATTTTGAAATTTTAGCAAAAGGGTGATCCGACACTCATTGTAAAATAAATGTAAGGAGACACTGTTGATCAAAGATTTAAAGCAGACCTTAAAAGAATATGTCAGCAGCAGAAAGCTGTGTCTTTATTAGTTTTTGTCACCTCTATTGTAACTTACATGTAATAGTTTATAGTTAATAAGTTAGTGATCCTGTGAATTAATTTAAATTCCAATTTTGTATTAACCTTCACTTCTGAAGATGTATGCAGAAGCATGCAAAACATCAAGCAAAAGATAATTTCATATGATGCGTTTACAGTGTATGTCTGATGTTTGTCACCGCTGTTTGCGTGTTACCATTTTTACCCGCGGATAGGCCGCACTTTTTCCCGGAAAAAAGGGACCGAAATTAGGGTTGTGGCCTATACGCGGGTACAAGCGATTTGATACCTCATTAATATGCAAGAGATCTTACGGTCATACACTAAATTGGCGTTTTAATGTTCGCTTTCAATTGTTTCTAACTTACAGCACATACAACTAAACACTAAACCATTGTTTTTGTTAACAAAATATCCTTTATCGTGAAATTGGTAAGTTTTCACACCTATTGTTTTTGATCTTCCATTGAAATGATACCGCTTGTAAAATCCGTTCTAAAAAAATCGATATCACTGACTCTAAGAAATCGCTTGAAACGGGAAAAAACTCTCTACCTCCAGGCAGTGCTTGCTAGGAATATTTTACTGATGCGCCGAATGTTCTGGTGCTTTAAAATTTTGTCGGTGAATGTTTGTTTACACTCGTGCCGACAATCACCTCTTATTAATTCATTATGCGGCGGCAGCGGCGCCATGAAATGAACATTTGTGTATGAATTACTTTAAAAGCCTGATATTTCACATTTTTATTCTTTTGTTTTGAGTTTATTCCAGTTAGTGAATAATATTTTATTTTCAACTAAACAAAGAAAGAGGCTTGCTGCTGTGAAATTAGCAAAGTAAAAAAGTAATATCACACGTGTGATAAACAATTTTGACTGCCAACGATATTTGTTGAAATGTTTTCAATTTGCGGAGCATTTAAGTTTATTAGGCAATTAAAGCGGGATAAAACAGGCAGTATACAGTTTTTAGGAACAGTTTCATTAATGAATTTTTTTTTTTTTCCCTACTTACGGTTTTAAAACTATATATTATACCGGAAGATTTAAAAATTATCACATTACTCGCACCTTCCTATAACCCGCACCAAGAACTGTTTGCGAAAATATTAACACATTACCCGGGGGTAATCGCCTGGAAATTACGGTAGCTGTTGTTGATTTCAAACTTCGCTTTATTTATCCCGGTACTTGACCTTACTATTTTTTTTTCCCATGAAAACCATTGAAAGTTTGGGGTGCGGCCTATCTGCGAGTAAATACAGTATTTCTGATAAAACAGGTATTACAAATTTGATCCCGTGACAATGAGAGCCCCAACACCAAACCAATGTTTTCACCCAGAACGCTGGTCGGATCGATTCTAGGGTTTAGTTGTTAAGAAATCATCAAGAAATCGTGTAGCCTGTGTACAGCCACCCTCTCTCCTCAAATATCGAAGAGTAGCATCCCGGGGGGGGGGACTCCCATATGAAACAGACGGGGATGCTCGTCGTCTCGCTTAGGGGTGTAAATTTTGAATTTTGGTCTCGCTTAGGGTGTTCCGGGCAAAGCGCCAATATTTTATGCCACCAAGGTCTCGTTTAGGGTTCCGCTAAGTAACACAGACTTAAATTTTCTTTTTAGATAAAAGCATTCGATGATTATGCCTTTTTATCATTAAAACTCATTGCGTGTTGTATTTTTGTGTTTTTAAACGGTCTCTTTTAGGGGTCAAAATTTGCTTAAGCCACGCCTAGATTGGTCTCCTTTAGGGGTTAAATTCAAAATTTCCGACGAGCATCCCCGTCTGTTTCATATGGGAGTCCCCCCCCCCCCCCCCCCGGGAGTAGCATCTGTGATTTACTGTTGGTAATCGTCTTCCAAAATAATTTTGCATAAATTATTGACTGATCTACGCTGACCAAAATTTGCGTGGCCCCCCTTTTTTTATTGGAGCAAAAATTTCAAAATGGTGGTCAATAACATGCATTAAAGAGAGTCTCCTATAGTTTTAAGATTCCTTGGCTTTATAGATTTGTAGCGAACAAGCACTCTTTAAAGGAGAGGATGTGTAAGAAAGTCCTTCCTTGATATGCACACGTTTCAAATCTTCCAGTGCAACACGCTTTGTAGCTTGTTTTTGAGAATGGTTAGGCTGGTCTGAGCAAGGCGGTGGGTTTACATGGACTGGTGAGGGGATAGCAGAAGCCTTTTTTGAGTGAACACATGACGAGCTTTACTTGAGAACGCATGTTTTATGAATCAAATGAGTCAGTGAGTCAATGAGTCATGAGTCAATGGACTCACAGTCAATATAGCAATAATTTGTTGATTAAGCCTAAGCCCTCGTTTCAGTGATTAGGCCTCAGCACTCTCTGAAATTTTAGGTTTCATTTTATGGTTTAATTAACTGCACTAACTCGTTGACTCATTGACTCATAAATACTTGACACTCGCTTTACCCACGGAAAAAACTTAGGCTTATTATTAACTGTAACTGAAGATGTAAGTTTGCGCCTTCGTATAATCGAGTCGTTGCTTTGGAATTCTTGGTAATTACTGTTTACACATTTACCAGCACCTAAAACTCATGCTGAGAGAGACACAAAACCATTTAAGTAAGTATTTCTTGACATAAAGAAAGTGTTTTTAAGATAGGGACACGCGCCTTTAGCAGCGTCACTTGCGTGGATACATTTAATTGTCCAGCTCACCCCTTGTGCGAAACATTTAACACAAATTAAACTCTCTTGATCTTTTTTGCTATTTGATCCGCTCAACCTTAGAGTATCATAGAGTGAAAAAAAAAGCAGAGACTTGAATATTGCATAACTAAAGATAAAGTACCAAATATATCACAACGCGGCGAAACGAAATCCAGAGCATTCACAAGAAACTAATTCCAATAATAGGAACTCAAACGAATTTCTTAATCATAAACCTTAAGTGACTCATAAGAGACAACTCATACACATACTTGTGAAAAGATAATTCAAGCATTTGCCATACAAGCTCAAGTAAATACAGTATGTGTTGAACTGCATACCTGATAGTCTTGGTGGGATTTCAAGTGGCGGCGTCATATGGTCAAGACGTTTTCTTACCAATAGCAAATTTGCATTAATTTAAACACGTAACTCTGTACCCTTTTGCGGCATTCATTCTCTTTATAACAAGAGTGGAATGGATAACAGCAAGTTTTCCAAGGAAAATGGATAAAGAGAAAGCAGAATATGATACACTGTTCAATACTTGCACTTTACGTGTCAAGGTATAATTCTACTGTCTGCTCAGTAAACTTGTGATTCTCCTTTTCACAGTTATCTGATCGTTATCTTTAAAGCTGCTCATGTCGGGGAAGGTGTTCCACTGTTTTTCTATAGTTATCAGCTATTGTTTTCAACGGTTAGCTCTCCTCTTTTACAATCAAGAGTATACTATATCACTTGACCCTGTGTCAAAGAAAACAAAATTAATGATATTAAAGTTAACTGATGTTTCTTCAGGTCACACAAGTATACATGTACATCGAATATTGACTGAATACCCAAGAGTGTTCCTTCCTGTACCTTCCTCAATCGATGATGGCCGCTACCTGTAGTTTCTTCAGCGTGATGCCATAGTTAAGGCCAAGGCTTAGCGTCGATTTCTCCGTTTCACTTAGGATTCTGTTGGATAGATTCATTTATCCTCCATGGTATTTGGGTCAGGTGTAGTCACCGCAGGGATAATTTTAGCAAGTTTATTGGCGTACCTAGATCATCTTTGTTGCGTTTCATATTGCGTTTTGGTTTTGACAGTGCAATCCAGAATGTCCAAGGTTGTCACGTCTAGTGTTTCTCGCAGTTTGGACGAAACATCCAGCAAAACTTCCGAATGTTGCCTGATTATCATGTGGCAGTCCGTGATGCGTAACCTGAGGTACATGAGGCCCACTTTCGTTGTGTTCCTTCAATCGGTGATTGAGATGTAGATGATCTTTGAATTTATCAATGACACGGGGTTCATGCTCGAACTCTTGCCTTCTGTCTCTTGATTTTACTACATTTTACTACATTTGCTACATTTACTATGATGGCGCTACATTATGGAAGGTCGGTTTTACTCTCAAATTTTTCGACTATATGTGTCTCGCGGCCATTGAGTTGTGTAGTTTGGAGGAACCTAGTCAATAATGGCGCCGCGCGTACATGGCCTACCCGACGTGGATGCCGAGCCGGACGTATGAAGAGGAGAAGTATTCCTACTATAGTAACATATTCCAGGCAAAATCGTGGTGAGCAAAATCTGAGTGAAGTTGGTGAATTAAATATTCAACTTGACACCTTTCAATCAGCTTCCAGTTGCACTGTTGTTCAATGCAGCCCATTGTTACCAGGACAAAAGGAACGTTCATCTTTGTGAACTCTATGTCATGCCAATGTTCAGTTGGTGAAGTCCAAAACTGTTAATTTACGGGCATAATATCATCGATTGAACAAGGTACAGGACACCTCCCTGGCGCAGAGAAAGATACAGTCTGTGAAAGAAGCCCATTGTGAACAAACTTTTCTTCTAACAGCGCAATGAGACTGTTGGATTTTGTACTTAATAACGTCTACTTCACCTTCCAAGGCACCCACTACCAACAAGTTTTCGAGTGCCCTATGGGCTCTCCCATAAGTGCCATTCTAGTGAATTTAGCTATGAGCACATCATGATCAAAGAGAGGGCAGTCGCAACCACCCCTCACCCACCTAAGTGGTGGTACCGGTACATCGATGAGAGTCACGCCTGCATCCATAAGCAATTCATAGAAGAGTTCCATGCCCACCTGTATTTGATTGACCCACATGTCCAATTCACCTACGAGGTTGATCAAGGAGGCGCTATCTCTTTTGTGGACACAAAAACCACTAAAGGGACAGATGGTTTGATCGTTGTTAGTGTATAACGTAAGCCCAAATACAGACAAATACCTAGATTTCGACTGACATCATCATGTTCAACACAAATGCACCATTGCACATCAGTATCTGCGCCAGCATGTGGCTGCATGATTAGGCTCTGTAATTTTTAGCTTTTTAACTTTTAACTTTTAGCGTTTCCTTTTCTTTCAGTTAGACTTACATTGTTTTAAGTCTTAAATATGCTAGTCTACTCCAGAAATACTCTCATTTCACTGCGTAACTGGTACAAGGCCTTCAAGAAGCTTTTGGGGCCGCTTCATGGATCAGTTGTTTGACCAGTATTGACTGAAGTTTGGGAGAAGCTTGCATTTTATAATTTGCTAGCTAACACAAGAGGACAGCGAGGTGGAAACCATCTTAGAAACTGAAGGTCCATTGCTACAGTGAATTTTACTGCTAGAAGGGACGGAGCATCAAACTCAAGTAAAAAAGGATCGAATTGTTCGAACTTATTAAATATTCACATTGACACCTAGAGCCATGCACCTGACAAGAACAGAACATCAGTGCAAATCTTCTAATCTCCCAAAGTCTTAACTTAAAATTACACATCTTAATGTGAGATCATTGAAAACAAGAAGCCATTTGCTGCAAGTGCGGGAGCTAATGCGGGAGAAGGATTATGATGTCTTGGCTGTTTCAGAGTCCTGGCTTAACTCAACTGTTGAAATTGACGGATATAAATTAACTAGATTGGACCGACTAGGAAAGAGGGAGGTGGAGTGTACGTATATACTCGTTCATCGCTTAAAGTTAAACGGTTGAAGGACATGTCTGAGATTTCGGAGTCAGGGTTTCATAAGTTATGGATACAAATTCAACTGAAGAAACTGAGGTCTGTGTTACTTTTTGTGGCATATAGACCTGAATATTGTCCTTTACCTTGTTTTGTCAACAATTTTATGGACAAATATACTCAAGCGCTTACCTTTGGGAAAGATATACTTGTTGCTGGTGACTTAAATTGTGACATGTTGAAACCACATTCTCCTGAAGCTAATGCCCTCCTTGATTTCTGCAATAGCGTTAATTTAACTCAGTTGATTAAAGAGCCGACACGGGTGACTGAAAATTCATCAACTCTTATTGATGTGATCATGACTTCCAGCAACAATATAGTGGAAGATAGTGGAGTGGTCGTATCTCACATCAGCGAACACTTTCTAGTGTATACTTCTTTGAAACTTAAGCTGCCTAAGTCTCCATCTGGCTCTGTGAATATAAGATCCTACATTAAGCCCCAGGTCATGATAAAGTGTCAACGTCTGTACTTGAGGATGCTCTTCCATGTATTCTTCCAATTCTTAGTTATTTTTAACCGTACCTTATTGACCTCAGTCAATAATACTCTTTGTTTGTCCCCGCAGATTTTGCATAAGCATTGTTTCCAGTTTCTCTTGGGACTTAAAAAGGTCCCAAGAGAAAACAAAAACAACGCTTATGCAAAATTTGCGGGGACAAACAAAGAGTATTATGGTATTTCCCGAAGTGGCCTATTTGATTGCTCTGTTTTACGTTTTCCAACCCAGAACAGCTCAAATGAGAGCACTAGAATCCAGTTCTTGTTTTATTTTCCTTTTTGACATCCCGGAAGATAACGAAATTAATGAACAAATGTTGAAAAATGTTACGGTAGGTATTTCCTGGGAGATTTGGTGCTCTAACCGGGAGACCGGGAGATTTGATGAAAAACCGGGAGCGTTGGCAGGTATGCTAACTGATAGAGTGCAACGTGCCTTTAATTGTGCTGTCACTTGTAATAGAATTACACTGGTTGCTGGTATAACAGAGAATATTTTTAGAAATTTTACTGATCACATTTTAAGTGCTTAAAGGCTTAGCACCACATTACTTGAAAGATTTATTGGAGCCTTATGTTCCACGTCATACATTAAGATCATTCTCCCAACTTAAATTAGTGGAACCACCAATATAGACTTACAACATATTGTTATAGGGCATTTTCAGTTTGTGCTCCACGTTTGTGGAATACATGTACATGTAGCATTCCTTTGGAAATAAGACAGCACCATACCATAGCAGTTTTTAAGAAGAAACTTACCTTAGACTTATCTTTTTAAGCAGGCCTTATCTTTTTAAGCAGGCCTTTAAGATTAATTAATTTTAGTTAAATGAAATGTTGCCATACTTTAACTTGTTTAATTTGTTTATATGTTATTTATATTTGTTTTTTGTATATATTATCTTTTATATTATATTTATATATAGATGTTAAGTGCATTTTAACCTTGGGAATTTACGCTATATAATTAAACTATTATTAGTATTATTATTATTATAGTACCGCTCAAAAGTAAGTTATCACCTAGCGTCGGGTGCGATGCTATTCGCCTAGCGCGAGAGTAACCGAAGTGTAAATTTCTGGCATAAATTAGGAACTAATTTGTCTCGAGTATAAAATCTCTCTCTGCAGAAGCATGAGTTAGCTTAAGTCAATTATGATATGAAATTGTATGGAAATCTATGTTGAAACTTCCGTAAGGAGACGACGTTTAAGAGACAATTGATATGAATCTGGTTGACAAATGAAAATTCTGATAAACGAACAAGTGACCATTTGGTGGAAAAAATTTCATATCAAAAACAATGTGTACCCCATATATCTCATCGTTCGTGTAAATAAACGTAATTGACTTCGAATTCATCCATGCACGTGTCTTTCTCACAGCTTAAATCGAATGTCGATCATTTGTATGTCTGATTTTCTTCATTTGTTCAGAAATTAACGATAGACTCTCAAACATCAATTTAAAAGAAATCCACGTCAAAACTGCCGACAGGAGACAACGTTTAGGCATCAACATGCATCTGGTTTACAT
Source organism: Montipora foliosa (assembly GCF_036669935.1). Taxonomy (NCBI): domain Eukaryota; kingdom Metazoa; phylum Cnidaria; class Anthozoa; order Scleractinia; family Acroporidae; genus Montipora; species Montipora foliosa. Next base: position 20,229,570 of record NC_090870.1, on the reverse strand, counting down.
ATGAAAATTGCGATGGAAAATAACTTTTTGGCCGCAGAATCATAGCCACCATTCAATCAATTGCAAACATGCATATTAGAAATATCTTTTGGACTACATGATCATGAGCATAAATGATTCACAAACGTTTTATTACATCAAAAAGTAAAAGGTATAAATCACTAGACGTAGGTTAACAGTTCTACTGTTAAATCTCAACAGCAGAACCGGTTAGGTATCTGTGACATTTTAAATCATCAAACCGAACTCAATATTTTAAAATGAGCCAGAACAAAACAAAATGGTAAAACGCAAAAGGGATGGAAACGGTCCATAAAAGGAGAAACTTACTTTGTTCACCCAATTTTCAATATAAGAGTAAAAGCAAAATCAACTAAACCCTAACCCTGACAGAGCGAAAGCATAAGTCACAGCTGAAGACAACTGCAAATCTAGTAAAATTGAGAATGGTTTAAGTCGTTTTATTCTTGGCTTTGATCAGCTATAATTATTGCAAACTACAAACCTTGACTACAAGTTGTCAATGGTACATGTATTACTTTTGAGATCACTGATAATGATAGCATCTCATTAGCAATAACAACAGACAGACAACAGACAACATACAAATGATTTCTGAAAAACTGGAACAAACATTGAACAAAAGATGAACAGTTTATACTACAATCACCTTAAAAGTGTGCGATTTTGTAGTAATGATAATAAAAATAATTTTATTAGTTTTATGGCCCTATTAACATGTACAGATCAATAGTGCTTTACAAATGAACGAAAATTGTTGTGACAAAGTATTTCCAATGCTCATCTGTTAAAATCGTGTTCAGTTTGGCAAGTTGTTGCTCCTTGCGACAATTGCAAACCCTTGTAAACTTCACTGTAAACTTACTAAAGCAGAGCTGGTCAGGGTGTAAGCCGTCCAGAATTCACTTGCCTTTCTTCAATAACTTTAAAAAATAAGCAACAACAGGAAGAACGAAGAGTCTCAACTAAATTATTGGATAGCAAACATGTGGATAAAAAATAATCATTTTTGAGTCCAAACCAATTTCAGATGCAAAGAAAGTTCATGGCGTGTCAAAACAAAACATTTGAAAGAAATCAAAGAAGAGATGCCAATTTTTCGTCGACTTTTCTCGGAAAAATCGGCAAAATAAGACAAGTAACAATCATATCTCATAGTAAGGTACGCAAATTGCTAAGGAATTGGGGATAAGCTTCTAAAACTCATTCATAATTCATACGTTTGAGAGCCAATAAAAGATGGCTATATTCGTCACGTGCTTGAGTTTTGATACCCAATGAAAACAATGATGAAAACCACACGTGTTTTGGATCAAAACCACGCTTAGTTTTCATCTGTTTTCTTATAGGACATGAAGATTTATGCATCAAAACAAAAATTGAACAGAACAACAATACTTCAGTTTAATTAATCATCATAATTAATCAGCTTCACTGCCAATTCATTTTTTTTTTTCGTTGACAAAAATTTTTACATCGATCTCCAAAAAAATACAAGAAGATTTAAAGATTGATCTACATTCTAATAAATGTAGTCTTCCACAAAAATAGTATCTTGTATTGAATCTACTTTGACAG
>NC_090870.1:20210471-20222971 GCF_036669935.1 Montipora foliosa | reverse complement strand
GTGAAAACTTACCAATTTCACTCTAAAGGATATTTTGTTAACAAAAACAATGGTTTAGTGTTTAGTTGTATGTGTTGTAAGTTAGTAACAATTGAATGCGAACATTAAAACGCCAATTTAGTGTATGACCGTGAGATCTCTTGCATATTAATGAGGTATCAAAATGCTTGTACCCGCGTATAGGCCGCATCCCTAATTTCGGTCCCATTTTTGCGGGAAAAAAGTGCGGCCTATCAGCGGGTAAATACGGTACATTTATTTTATACTCAACTCTGCAAAGGTTAAAAAAAATTGGAAATGTGACAGTGAAGAATTATTTGAATGAAAGTTTGTTGTGTCTTTTGTGCATCATTATTTACGATAAAGGTTCTTTGGAAAAGGGTTTGATGTGAACTGTCACAAAATGAGCCCCAAAATCAGCGAAAAAATGTGACGCTGATAAATAATAAAGTAGCTGCTATTTCCAAAACAATGAAATTACCTGGTGATAAATAACCTGGTCTTGGAGAGTAAAGTGCTGACTTGCAGAAAAAGAGTTGGAGTTTTGTGCTGAATTGGCACTTTTCTTGTCAAACTTTACAACACTTGATAGAAAAAGAAAACTAACAAAAACAAAAACGTGGTATCTTGCCATAACTTGACACAGACGCTTCAATGTTTCGCGAGTAAACATGCCGTGGTAACTTGATCACGGCGCCTGCTGAATTCGATGTCACTTTCGATTTTGCGATTTACTTGTGCAGCCAAAAGTACAACTAGCAAAAAATTAATTTTCCAAAAGTTTTTTCACTGAAGGTAACTTTTTATATTCATTTGGTGGTTCAAAATTAATGTTGTGTTCATGTCATAACTTTTGGAAAATATTTTCTTCTCGATCGATCGTCTTGAAAATTTCCTTCTGCTGTTCCTAAAAACTGTGTATCAATATTTATTTACTTTTGCATCAATATTTGTTTTGCATAAAGCAAGGTAGCAAAATCAGTACCATACTTTGTTCCATATTTGAGCATTAAAATAGAATTTTCAGTCCTATGCTTCTGTTACAAGGTGGTATATTTTTAGGTCACCCATCCAGATACTAACCCCGCCGGAGAGGGAATAAGTTTTGTGAACTTTTGTATTACAAAGGCATTGGACGCTCAGAGTGCACGCTTAAACTTGTGGTGTAAATAAGTTTTGAGGGAATTTCAAAATGATCAGCATGTCAGCCTAGAGGCCAATGTTTTTCGATTCCCTTTTATTTTCTTCAATCTTTCTTGGTTTAGCACTTAATTTGCTAGTTACCACATGTCTTCTCAGGGTGCTATTTATCTAAGACTTCTACCATGGCACTGCAATGATATACAATACCAAAACAGTATCATGTACTGTTAGAGCTAGATATTACGCAAAGACAACTTGAATCTCCTGGAAGACAAAACACAGTTCAGTTGACAATATGTCAATGTGTTTTACTGCAGTACCACACGTACGCAATGCGTGCCTATTTTTTCTAAAGATGACCCCATCGTTTTGGAAATAGCAGCTACTTTATTATTCATTAGCGGCACAAATTTTTGCTGATTTTGGGGCTCATTTTGTTGAAACTCAAGCACACTTCCAACAGATCTGTTTATTTTCATGTCTTTAGCACGCGCTGCTTACAGTGCACTACCACAAAAATCCTCCCGTATCACATTTCAACCCACATATGCAAATTTGTTAAGCTCGAAAATTACACAACATGATTAATTCACAAAGGCTGGAAATCTCAGAAAAGCCTTTTTCAGCTTTTTGCTATTAGAGGCAAAAAACTCTTGCTATTTCAATTGTGTGTCTGCAAAGAACACACACAATCCATGTCACAAAGCATATGCAATTAAATAAATTTCTGACAGTTCAGGAAGAACCCCTTTTCTGAAGAACCTTTTCCATGAATAATGAAGCACAAAATAGACAACAAGGTTTCTTTTAACTAATTCTTCACTGTCACATTTCCAATTTTTTTTTTTACCTGAAGACTGTGCAGAGTTGAGTACAAAATAATGTAAATTGCCAGCCAACTGACTGCGACTTCAGGAAACACAGAATGATGCATTCAAGGCTTTCGATTCCTTCCATGTTTTTTAAACCCATACAGAATTTGCCATTTGGTTTCAATGTTGTACATAACATCAGGTTAGCCAAATAAAGTTAGAAACAAACCTCACTTTGTGAATCCGACGACCAAAGAAGCAATTGTTGTCGAAGACAACGTAACGATACTACGTGTATATAGCAGCATTTTTCTTTATTCTACTACGAATTGATTTTGCAGCAATTTTATAATGGCAGTTTAAAAGCGAGATGGGTCTCCAATTTTTAATATGGCACAAGGAGGCCTTTGGCATAAGAAACGTTAACAGAATCAAGGAAAGAAGACTTTATATCATTCCAGAAAATTTTATAAAAATTAGCTGGGATTCCATCCATTCCAGGTTTCTTATTGGATTCCATAGCTTTAAAGCTCCCTAAACATTCTGCCACCGTTAACAAACCTTCACAACATTTACTTTCATTCTCACTTATTTTACAGTCATTGTCCTGCACCAAAAAAGGTCTTTACTATTGACTACTTGTGCATCACTAACTAATATTTGACATCTGATAAAAGCACTTCGCCTGATTTCGAATTTCTTCATCTGTATTTGAAGTGGTGTTATCTTCTATTTTCAGATTCCTTATTGTTTTGCTATTAAGTGCACATTTTTCGAAATCAACGAAATAGTTTGTATTTTTCCCTTCATTGTACCGAGTTCTGTACCTAATAGTTGAATCTTGCACTCTGTAGTTGATCAGTTGTTCTAGACTGAGTTTCTTAATCTCCAAATTCGCAAGTACTGTACATTTTGCAGCTTCAGAACAGTTACTTTCAAGTTTTTGTTCAAACAAGGAAAGTGCGATCTCCAGGGTTTTCTCAGTTTTTGATGTTTGGCCTTTTGTTGTTTTGCATATTTGATTGAGCTCGCTCTAATATGCAATTTGGTGACATCCCTTAGCAATATTTCATCTACTGTCTTGTCTTATTACACTTTTGTGTTACTTCGTTTATAGTTTCTTTAATGATATTAATATATTCCAGGTCTTTTAAAAACTGACAATTTAACCCGGATGTAACCTGGAGGTCGTGGGTTCACTTCCCACCCTGGTCAGAGTTTTTCTCTGTCCTTGTGTGGGCCCATTTCCATTAGTAGGGCTATAACGCTCACATGGTTCATATGGGGTACAAAACTAGCACTTCACATTACATTCTAATCAGATATGTTTAATTAATGAATGATCAGTTTTGAAGCCTGACAGAATATCCCACTTCTAATGTATCAGTAGGCTAGAATTAATAGGAAAGATATCTAATCGGCAATTAATGTCGGATTTACTTCTTGTCCATGTACAACGTTGTGTGTCCATGTGAAGATCACACCAACTGTCTGTAAGATCCATATTTTCTTTTAGAATTTCAATTCTTCGATTGATTTACAGTACATGTAAAGTGGGTAGAATGCCTTCCTCCTTTTTTTATCAATGGCGATCTGTTGAAACAAGGTAAAGTCTCCTGCTAGTACTACATGTAGGTGTTCACGTTGAAACGAAGATAAGCTATCAAAAACAGTCATTTTTACATAAATTTGGATCATCATTATAATGAGCATATATAGGTTTCTGTAAAGGTATAACTGTTATAAACAGTCCCTCGGGATCTGAGTAATATTTTAATTTCCCAAAGGCAAAATTGTTATTAAAAAGAATGTACCTCAAGCTCTAGAACTTGTAAGGCTACTAAACAAACTTTTGTAACTCCATTCAGCTAACCAGAACTCCTCTGTTTCCTTTAAACTCAGCACCTCTTGTAAAAATAAATGGAGTAGTCTTTTAGTTGTTAACCAATTAAAAACTTCTTCTCTATAACTCGTTTGACGGTCCCCTAACATTCAGAGAACATAACACTAAATTTTCCGTTTGAAAAGCTGCTATTTTTCAAAAACATAATCGACACAAATACTATACCAAGGGACCAGGAGTGCAACTTCCTAGTATACAACAACAACAATAACAACATACCGACATACATCCAAATTACAGTACAAACAGCAACACAGGAACAAAAACGGATTAATGGGGACATTCACGTGCACCTCAAACCCCCTAGGACACCTTCCCCCCCCCCCCCATTGAGTAAAATCTTCTGGCTTAAAAAGAGTAAAATCTATTAAGTTTAACTCTCAGGGTTTAATGGGTTAAATTGAAATGTCATACTTAGGGCGCATCAAGATGTATCTGGAAGCAATGGGTTTGAGTCGGCAGTATTTTGAATTTGCTAAGAAGGGAATGGTAGTTCAAAAAGCCTACTAGTTATATATCATATAGGTAGCAAATGTTTGTGAAGGATATGTACATTGTATTGTTTACTCATCCGTTGGAAGCAGCTTCATTTCTCAGCAGATATTCCAGAATCCTGTCAATCAAATATGAATCTCCTTCAACAAAAAGCCAGCCGTTCTTTATGTATGATGGAGTGAGATTCATCTTCCTAGCATTCCGCAATTAAGGCATTGGACAGTTTCCTATTCTCCTTCCCAGTCTTGTGTGCATAACCAGGTGCCAGAATAGCGTGCTTATAGAGATGAGAACTGGCTAATTGCTTTTAATTGCTTTTATTCCAAAAAACATTTCACACTCACTAGTCCAGTTGCCCAATTTGGCTTTCTGGGTTTGGTGGTCATTCTGCTTTTATTTAACATTAAATTTTGCATCAACACACCTCTTAGTTTATGAATAATTATGTAATAATTATATTAATATTCTTACGGTGTAATACAATGTCATGCCATGCAGGCATGTGCTACAAGATCTCTGACATCAGGCACTGCTTAAGCCACTAGACTTTGAATTCAGAGGAAACAGGTTGACACAAAATAAAATAATTGTTGATACTGGTCCAATGGTGGTCCAATGATTGTCTTTTAAACTTTTGTACTTCTGAAAGTACACACTTCGGATAAATTAACAGCGTATTTTCAAGTTCTGCATTTCGGTCGAGATATTTTATTTGAACTACCAATGTGCACATCTTCACGTGTCGCGCACGTGCCAAAGAGACTTAACGTCACGGTGCACCACTGCACGAAAGGTCGTTCATCTTGGAAAGATGTTTTCACATCTCACCTTCGTTTCGCTTTCATTTTTTTCTGCAAAAGATGTTTCGGCGAGTCATTTCGGAGGTTTCTCTAAACACATCTCGATTAGTGTTATTTACAGTCCCGAACATTCAAGAAAAAAAACCATCTTTCCACTTCCACCGACTGGAAAACGTTTGTACCCGGGCATTTGTAGTTGAGGGATTCCTTTGGAATATATTCGGAAGAAACAAGTTCCAAAAAGAACCGAATAGAACTTTAGTGCTGCCACATTTGGGGAGTCAGCCAAGCTTGACTGCAGAGAAATTCGACATTGTTTACAGAAGCACTGAACAGTACTGAACAATGGGTTAGGCCCCGGACACACTGGGCAAATTTTTGTTTATTTTGCGAAAAAATCTGTCACCAGTTCCCTGAGACAAGTGCGCCCGGTGATTTTTAGATCGACCAAATTTTGTCAAGGTTTACCAAACTTCAAAGACGCCGTCGCAGGACAAATTTTTGTCAGGCGTGAAATCTGACAGATTTGTTAATTAACACGCCATGATTTGAAGGAAGAATTTGATCTCTATTTTTAGTCGGAGTATTTCAGTCGGCCTTCTACGAACAAATCTGTTGTGGTATTCTAGAACCAGTTGCAGTCATACGCTTTACAACAAAGGAGACTTTTGTCTGATTGGCTGTTGAAAATTGTAGTATCCAGTTTTCCAACCGCGCGCTGTGATGTAAATAAAGATGGCTTTCGAAGCGGTGATTTGAACCTGTGCTTCTATGATCGTTCTATATAGCTTCTGCCAGTTGAAGGTGGTCATTTAAACTTTAAGTGACAGGGAAAGATTCTGCAAGGGGCATTTTAGTCGGTGGAAAGTTTTCTTTCATTACGCTTTTTGCAAGCAGCCCTTTTAGTCTGCTCGGGGAAGCAACGCCTCTGAAGTTGCTTCCAGTCAGCTTTTATACTTTTTAGCTTTATTTCTCCATTTAAGTGAATGCATCGGAACAAATGCTCAAAGTGCGAAAAGACCCGAGCAAAGGCCAGATTCCTTTGTTGGGAAGGGAGTACTATCTAACGTGGTTGCGAAATATATCCCTCGAGCTCGCAGGCTTCGATTTATCCAACTTGAATGCAGCGCTGGAAGGAAGTATGTCACTTCATTCACTTTCTTGCATTGATCGTTTAGAGTTATGAGATGTCCTCAGTCCTTTGAAAGAACATCTTATCTCAACAGATATGTCGACAGAAATTTAATACCAGCTGCGCCACCTCTATTTTGTGTATGTGTCTGATGCCAACCTGGTTCACTGCATTTATCTCATGTGCAAACACTCTCAAGATACACTACCTTAAAAATTTCAAGAACTTTCATTTAACGGAACCAAAACATTATTCTTAGATACATCAACTGATCATGAAGGCATGCTTGATAATATATGCTACAATGAGTCAATAATGAAGCTCCAGTTTATTACTTTATTGGATAATTCTGTCCTTGATCTATGGTAACTCCATTAAGTCTAGCCATAGTAATTATTCATTGTTTTCATCATTTATGCTACCAGCGAATTCCGCAAAAGTGATGTTGATGTTCTTAGGAAATCTATACATTAGTGAGGAATGATGTGGTCACTGCTATCAGACTTGTAGGTTGTACTGAAATGAAATTTTCTGAATGAGTTCTCTTTGGGGAGGTAAAAATTTCACTTGACCATTTGTAGATGTAAATTACACCCACATTAAATGTACAATTAAAATTGGGATGTCTGGAAATACATAAAGCAGGTCTTGTCTTCTGTGCAATGTTTAAAACTAAAAGGGCTTGTGATTGAACTCTGACACAATATTAACTACTTATTAATTTTGATGTGAGCATTTCATGCTCATTCATATTCATTGCTCACTTTTGTGGTAAATTACTATCTCACTGCAGAGAATAATGTAAATTTACCTAAACCAGGATGAAAATGTACAAAATGTGCAGCCATTGCAGTCTTAAATGTTTTTAGTCTATTAATTAACCCATTGACCCCTGGGGGTTCCCTATTGATGAGTTAAATACTAAGTATGGCCGGTTTAGGGGTGAAAGGGGATTATTAAATATAGTACATCAATAATATTACCGTATCAGTAATTGAGCCAGTATTTAATAACTAATGTGTCCCAATAAAATTTATTTTAATATTGATTCCAACAGTGTTAAGTAATTAATATACATTGATTTAGGATGATGGAACATCACACACCATTTTGTGTTCCGACATTAAATTTTTTTTTTTTTACTTCATTCTTGGTGTATGGCAACTTATAGTAACTGCAAAAAACTTGCAGAAGAAATTGAAGAGAAGGTATACCTGAATATTATGGCTGTTTTGTGTGTCAAAAAGTTTAATTGACCTGGTTTTGTTTATTTTTGCTGCCATTCCTTGCACAGTCACATGTCTCATAAAACTTGAATGTGCAGACAAAGGTAAAACAATTCACCATACAAAGTTTAAAGAATTGTTATATTTGTATTATTTATGAAATGGGATTCCAAAAGCAGAAAGATGCAAATAGTGACACACACACCCATGCAAGGCAGCCACACAAGGGAATGAAAATTTTAAAATATACATTATTTACAAATATAATGTATAATTACTTATCATGTAAATCATCATGAATAAAATTATATTTTACAATAATTACTTGTCATGTAAATTTTACTATACAGTTTGTAAATATCTTTAAAATTTCAATTACTACAGTTTCCCTCAAATTTAAAGTAAGAAATTTATCAAATCGAAAAGTGCAGTGCAAAGTTGTGGTAAGCAGGCATTTTTATTTGTAAATATTACTACACTAACTAAACATTTTTTATGTAATTAAGTATAATTTTTAATAGCTGGGACTACTATTTGTTGCAATAAAAGCAAGAGTCTTACTTGCAGTACATTGCATTTAAGAATGCATTGCAACTGGATAGAGTTGAATCATCGCATCTCAAAGTGCCAAGTTTCGATGGAAATTAGGTTTACTTTCACAGGGCATTTTTGTGCGCCCTGCCACTTTTGAAGGAAAACTTTCAAAGCAGTTCGATTCTTCACAAATATGTGCTTTCCATACTAATGGCGATCGCTGGACCAAGACATATTTGCTGAGATTTGACCGAAAGTAACGTGAACACTGACGCCATTGTCTGATTTGGGGTAAGAAAATTTCAGTTGCGCGTCAAATATACACGGTTGTAGTTCACATTTCAAGAGGAGAAAAGACAAAAAAATGTCCAGACGGTATGAAAATCACACATTAACAATACAGAGACTTTTGATGTCTTAGTCCAGAGAAAATAACACTTGATGGTGGAAAAAACAAGCACTGTTTCGTCAACAAAGAAAAGCACTTTGGTAAACGAAGAAGTCGAAACGTCGGGGTTCAGTATTCGCTGTGCCACTTTTACCGGGAGTTTCTCTAGTCAAACCTTATCTTTGGCTCACAAAATATCACCTGTTGACGGCTTTTCGTGGACGAACGTCGGAGACAAAAGTCCTGTACTCTTAATGACCGAGTTCGGTTTAAACAGAAAAAGCTGTAAACCGATTGACATTTTGCAAAATGACTCTTTCGTCCGGATAGGATGTATTCGCGTCAAAGAGAGAACAAACGAAATTCTTCTGTCATGTTTTTCTGTTACTTACCTTAACTCCATTCATTGATAAATTTTAAGCTGTGACATCCTTTGAACGGATTACCAGCTCATTTACCACTGACGCGCCATAAGCAAATCTCGTCAACCTGGCAAATTTGTTTTGCATTCACTTCAAGCGCGGGTATCCACGTGAAAAAACCACAGCGGAAAATTTTAATGCCGGTTCCAGTTACTTTAATACGTAACATTATTCAATATTGTGATTTGCACATTCAATCATGACTTTACGCGTTGCGAATAAGGTAAGATTTTTCCAACTTCGCGCAATCCTTTGACTAGTCTGAGCACACCGCATCATTCTAAAACAGCCGATCTAAGCATGTTTCGTTTCATCCGAGATAAAGGACTTTCGCAAGTAGAAGGAATTGCCGAGGTCTTTCTAGCTTTTGTCTATCTCCTTTCGGTATTTGTACCACAAGTGCATAGATAGCATTGAAAGTGAATGCAATAAAAACTACAACTAGCGATAGCGTCGACATCTTTTCTTCCCGCGTTCTAAGACTGTCTCGAAGGTTTTCAACCAATCACAATGCAAATAAAATTGAATTTGCCATTGATGATGCGCATGCGTGACATTAGTCTCCTTTGTTACGCTTTACGTATGTGGTATTCTAGAACCAGTTGCAGTCATACGCTTTACGTATGAAAGGGTAAAAAAATCAATGTTGTACTATTCAGGTGACAAGTCACCTGAATATCCTTATCGGTAGCTGTCTGTTTATTGTATGTATACATAAATGTTTGTGTCATCCTAAGTACAATGTATTTAGTGTGAGTGGGAAATTTACATGTACTTTTAATCTTGTATGCTGACATAGTGGAAGGCTGCGAGACACTATCTTAGACTGGGAGGATTCATTACCTTATGATGACCTTGCCTTGGCAGAAAATCACTCAAGGTATGTAACAAATAAAATTGATTAGTTTTGTTTCGTTTACACTGTTTTTCTCCAGCATTGTTAATGGTCAATCTTACAGCTGTACTCCTAATACTACCAATAGTACTAACAGTAAAATGGGTTGGGGTAGTTCAAACTGGTTTATCCTATTGTAAAGTTCTATCCATTCTATTTTCCTTAGCACAGTAAGCTCAGTCCATACAAACAAATTTGGTGCAACTCTTTTGGTCATGTCAATGATGACAAAATGAAAAAAAATAGTGAAGGCCAATCAGCAGCTTGTACATAAACATCACTGTACATGTACATTGTACATTTACATTGATGTGAGATAACTGAGGGATGTTTCTTTGTGATTGTAGGGGAGATGTTTTTCTGAATCAGGCACCATTTCCCCAGGAGTATGTAATTCTGGGTGATATTGTGTGACAAAAGACAATACTTTATTGTGTTGGTGTTTTGACATACCGTACTTATTCAGCTACAAGCCGAGCTCAGCTATAAGCCGAGACCGCAAACTTCTTACGCAAAAAATCAACTTGATTGACACGAATTGCAAATGCATAATACCCGGCTATAAGACTTCGGCTCTACCTTCCAGTCATGGCTAACCTGCGGCGTGAGGGGAAGCTGTTGCCTCTGAAATTCGACGAGAGGTTTTACAAATGATGCTGTCTCACCCTTAGCACAAAAAAACAGCTCCTTTAGGAGCCACCAAGTTTACAAAAGTCAATGACCAACAATAAAAAATGATCTACGACAAAACAAAATAAAAACATGACTTTAAGAAACATGTTCAAAAAAACTTGCGACTTAATCACCGGAATAATTCGAGAGGGATTGGGACTTAGTTTTACATTTCCAATATGGCGGACAGAAGTATTAGCTGCAGTTGCGGCTTCCATGATGCTAGTCTTGAGTGGTGACTAATGCAACTTAAAAGGAAAGACTATTCTTATCAGTGTCGACTTACTGGTAGTCTGTGTTTGTGGCAAAATCTTTCGGCCGACAGTCGACCGACAGTCGACCCACAGGTTTTTTGGGGACCTTTTCTTCACTATCGACTATGGAATTTTCGTAATTAACAAATAAAGAAGCCTTAACTGTGCTCTGTTCTGTTGTAAAGCACGCAGGAAGCGGCTGGAGCACGAGTGTAGGGGGAAACACGAGCCCGTAGGAGAGTGTTTCTCCCTACTTCTTGAGTGCTCTAGCCCCTTCCTAAGTGCTTTACAACAGAACAGAGCACAGTCAAGGTGTCTTTATTTGTTTTATGATAAAGAACAAGTTATTTTCTTCAAAATTCTACTTTATTTTCAAAGCGAGCGCTGCTTGTGGCCAACTGAGGTGTCGTCAGCACAGTGCTTTATACTCTGATAAAGCATGCTAATTTGGACCAATCAGAGCACTTGTAAGAATGTTTAAAATTATTTGATTGGTTAATGAAACAAAGGCTTGTCAAAACATCAATCAACTGGAAAGTGGCTTGACAGAAATCACACAAAATTTGAATTTATGGTAAAACAAGTGCCTCAATGTTCGGTTTCAGTCCGTAAAAAACAGCAAAAACGAGGATCAAAATAATTAAAAACCGGCTGCATTGTTGCCCATGAAAACCTGCACGTTTCCGACATGACAATTGGAAAACAAACTGTTCAATAATACCCAAGGATAAATTCGGAAATTCATCTGCCATTTCTGCGGATGATTGCGTGAGCTTTCGTTTGTTCCGTGCTTTCTACTCTCATAAAGCACGCTGTTTAAACCAATGAGAGCGCGCGTTATATAGAAACTTTATTATAATTTAAAATACAAATTGACATTGACTGCAAAATCATACTCAAAGCGATAAAATGAACACGAAAGATTACGAACAAACAAGCGACCTGATTGTGACATGTGACGAACATTATTAAACAATTACTGACCTCACTGGAAACATGTCTTTGTACAAGCGAAGCGTTTTATAAAAAGTTATTCGACTGGAAACCTTACAACCTCGCCTTTAAACTTAAAATAGTCACCGAAGCAGAAGCTGTAAAAAATAACTCTGAGATTGCCAGAGAATACGGCGTCAGCGAGTCGATGGTTCTGTTGCTGGAGGAAAGATCAGGCAACGGGACCTTATTGGGGAGCATATCCTGAGCTTGATCAACAACTGTTGGCGTGGTTTTCAGAGCAAAGAAGTCAAGATAAGATTTTTCCTTTAATGCGTACGGTTTTTTTGCTTAGAAGAAATCCACTTGCGCTTTCGTCTCAAGTTTGCTATGGTGTCATGTGACAAGCTAGTTCACACGATCTGTGTCAACAGAAACACCGCGGCAAAACGCACTGCGCATGAGTACAAATTTGAGCTTCCGGCCAATCACGCATTTCCGGTTAAGTATTTAAATCCAATGTAAAGGAGATAAAATCCCTTATTGCGAAGTTTGAAAACAAAAAGTAAGAGCATAAGAAACTGGGAGAAAAGTTTGTTTCGTTGAAAAGTTTATTTTTCATTTTCGGGCGCGTTCGCGCTTGACAAGGGAAATATTTTTTACGTAGTTCTCCTTGTTGTGTTGGTTCGGTTGTGTGGTTCCTTCGCAAAGAAATATCGGAAAGCCAACAAAAGGTGGCGTAAATGTGCTGGCAAAAATTTTTTTGTCAGAAGATTTAGCCAGAGCTGCTGAACTCCAAGTGGGTTCAACAGTTTGCCGTGTCCATTGGCACGAAATATGGAGGAGCAACAACAGGTGCTCGGTTCCTAGAGGAAACCATTCGCGAGGCCT
>NC_090870.1:20197971-20202971 GCF_036669935.1 Montipora foliosa | reverse complement strand
ACAAGAAACGTTTTGGACTCTCACAAAACAAAAAGTCGAGTGATAGCTTTGATAATGCTAAAGAAGATTTAAGTCCGACTGTGAAAGTGAAACCGCGCTATCGGGGAGACGTGTTGTCGAGGGGTCGAGCTTGGTTTGCTTTCTGTTTTCTCCTAAACGAGGTTGGTGACCTATCTTTTTTTTGGCATAATTTTATTCTTACTCATCTTCTTTGCGCTGTAAAAAAATTACAAAAAATCTACGTCAGAAAAAAAAGTTACAGGAAAGATAGTATTCGTAGCCATCACTCGTGGACACAAAATTGTCTCCTCGAGATCACGCACCCGAAGAACATTTGTAGTCAGTGCCTTTTCAAGACTTGTGCCTGTGCCATAAAACAAACATTAAATTATTCCTTTTGAGCAACACAATTCACCTGTTTTGTTATTTCAAGAATTACGTCAAAGCTGTGCTTCCTGTTCGTGCAAAACGTAGCCTGAACCGATGGAATAAACTTGTCCTTGATAGATGAAGGCGCAATGATTAAATGAGTAACTTGAGCAAGTTATGTCTCTCAAACGAGCTTGGTGACCTACTTTTTTAATTGCACATTTCGAGTCACCATAATATAGGGAACAATCGAGAAAAGTTTTAAAAAAATCTTACGACAACTTCTATTACTAAGGAATCACCTTAAGCAGCAATTGTCTCCTCACCTTAATTTTGTTCCCTCACTTTTGTAAACTATTAAAGGGGTAGTATCATGGCTGACACATCCAATAAATTAACTGTATCTGTTTATACTTAAAAATAATAAATTATAATAATTATATTTTTTTCTTCAAAATCTTAGATAAGATGTTTATACTATCAATCCCTCACATATAATTATTACATGTAAAGGGTTGACATACATAGGTTTGTTACATAGGTTTGCAGCAAAAATGTATTGTTTTTTTAACCAGAAACAGATACAGTTAGATTTTAATACATGTAATTCTGCAAAGTTTGTGTCAAAGGAGACCAACTTGAAGAAAAGATGACGAAACCATTTACACAGTGTCAGTTGCTGGGTGTGTTCCTTCGGGAATTGGTATGGATCCTGATCAAATATCTATGATCACTTGGATTGTGGTATTGCAAAGGACCTGATACAATCCACTCTGGGAAAGATGATGCCATATATTACCTAAGTGATTTTGGATCATTGATCTTGATCACCAAAAATCGCAAAGAGGGCCCTAGTCAACCACACCTTTATTGGAAGTAAAATTGAAAATATTATGTATTTCCAAACCAAACATTTTCATTTTCATGTAGGCACTTGACTTTTACATGTAGCTTGAGATTTAATTGAGCTTCTCAGCTCTACAAGTTGAAATCGAGAATTAATGTCTCAAGCAAACACTGCCATCATGAAATTCGTAGTATTATAAGCTAAATAAAATCGATAAACAACGAATAGACTTAAGGGTCTTCTCTGTGACCATAAAAAAAACCTTTACGAATTTAATCTTGTAGTAGTCCAGGCAACAAATTGAAGAAAAAAAAAAAAGCAAAAATCAACAACATGAACTAATTTAATCAGTACTGGCGGCCACCGCGGAGCATCTCTTAAAAGGTCCAACGAACATTTCCAGGACCAGTAATTGAAACGAGCTATTGTCTTTATACGTTTTTTGAATTTGTGGTCCTTTTTTCTTTCATCTGTGGCTGCTGCTGATTCTCCGCAAAGCGAACAACAAAATTCACCTGAACAACGTGCAAACCGGAAATGCCAAAGATTACGCATGCACAAACGTTTTGCCACGGTGTTGTCAACAGATGGTGCAATTTCGTTCCCAGACTCTTCGTTCCTTCCTTGTGGAACCTCTATATAAACACACTCTACGGCACCGAAGATGATGCAGTCCTCGACGAGAATATTCCAGAAGACAGAAAAATGAAGACGAGGAAATGGACGTCGAATTCAAGACAGACAGCGAGGAAGAAGACGAGCAATAAGATCGATCCCGATCACACAATAACACAAACTGCATTAGTTACAACGTGTGCAAGCCCTGCTTTGAAAGAGAAACAAACTCCCGTTTACTTTACTTTTCAACGCTGTAGTTTTAAGAGCTTCTGCCTGAGAGACCGGGGCAGACTTGGAAATGAAGGTCGGCCGATTTCGCTTAAAATTGGTACACAAAGTACTTATGTCGACTTATGTAATATGCCAAAGTTTCAGCTTCAACGACTTTTTTTTAGCCGAGTTCTGGATATCAGCCCCTCAGGGGTCCCCAGAGGCTGATTTTCATTGCAATTTTGGCCACTTTTAAATCTCTTTTTTAGCAACATGAAATTCATTTCAGGCAAAAACAAAACATCTTTGTAAAGCCCTATCCTTAGGCTTTTATGGGTGAGAACATTAGCTCATGGAAATTTTTCGCTAGCCTGTGGCTGTTATCACAACTTGGTCATATTTGAAGCATATGGGAAGCAACTGGAAATGGCCTGTTTTTCAGACCAAATATTTTCCATGCCCATGTTTTATATCTTGAGGTCTTAGTATCCCTGCAAAGTTCAGCCCTTAGTTTAGTAATATCAAGAAAAAAATACTAAGGTTGAGGCTTTTTACTAAGAAAAAAACTTACGAGAAGATGGCTAACCAGGCCCCTTCCGGTTAAAGTTTCAACAAAGCGTGTCTGCAAAAATCAGCCATTTAATTTCGATTATCTTTTTTCCTTCCAAGTTATGGTTAAAAGAGACTCTGAAGTTAATTGTCACCGAAAAGACTTGCCGTTAATAAGAAATTTTTATGTGATTATTTTAGGACCGATCAGATAGTGGTCCGACAGCGGTTATAAATTTCTTGGAAGAAGTCTTGAAAATTACGGACAATAGAGCCGCTGCGAAAACTCTTTATTTACCTAACAACACATCTCTTGCCGGTAAATCACAATGCAAAATTGCATCTTTTTCGTCCAAACTGCAGCGTTAAGTTTATCTCCTTTGTTCAACTCGTTCAACGTATCACGTCTGTGGCCCGTAGTAATGAAGCGCTAATTAAATCAGGATACAAGCAAGCTTTGTAGTTCCATTCAGTAGTACTATAACCCACCTGTTTGGGCTTTAATATTTTCTGAAGAAAAAAGATCTTATCGGTCTCTTTAAAAGCAACCACAACATCTGTCGTGACACTACTTGAGAATCGTTTTGAACCTTTAAGAAATTTGGAATATAATTAAAGCTAATTGTCTAACACAAATTGCAGTCACTCTTCCAGTCTATTTGCAAAGTGTCTGGATAAATTCACGCTTACCTGGCTTCACTTTTACAGACATGCCCCTTTCCTACAATCCCTTAAAAGTGAGGTAACATTAGAAACTTTAGCCCCAGCGATAAATTGGTCGCATGTGCGTCGTTGTGAGTTAGATATACACAGGTCGATTAATATACCGTACGTGAAGAGGTCATTAAGTGTTTTGTTATACCTCCCAACTCAAAATAGAAGAATACACAGATAAAAATTATTTGCTTGATGTCGGCTGGCGTACAGATTTGCCGCCGTTTCAAAGGTGCACGACCTGATCACGTGTGAGTCGAAAGTTCAAGTTGTTGTTGCCCAACGGTGTCATGAAGTTTTGTTCGCCCTAGGGCGTCATGAAGTTTTGACCAATGACACGTGCCACGTTCTCCTCCAATCAGAAAACGTATTTGAGTTGGGAAGTATAACAATGTAGTTTGTTGGCTATGACTGACTTGGAATTCAGTTGTTTTCCCGTGCAGATTCGTCTCCTTGATTTTGCAGAGAATGATTATGATAAAACTTGTATGAGAACCTCAATGGCATGATTTGTTTACTGAATATTTATTCATACCCAGTGCCCCAGTGTAAATGGCTCACGTATGTTGTAAATGATTGATAAGGACGTCCAACACGGTCCGTTTTCGCCGCCAATCCGCTAAATTGCTAGAAGATTACTCACAGGCACTCTTTCCCTTTCTCTATCAGTATTTTCCTTTTGTCGCTTTCTCAAACAGCACAGATCCATGGTGGCATCCATACTGCATATATATCCAAAGATAGGACAGGGATGGAGTGGGTTATCCTTCCGGCAAAGACTACTGTTTTGGCAACTTTGGAAATAAAATATTTCAGCTTTCTTGGAGCCCTTAAGGACTTGGGGGTTTTTTATGGCACCCGTAGCTGTAGATCACATGAAAAAGTAAGTCTTTATGAACTCACACTGAATTGCTGACCCTTAACTCTGGTTTCGGTAATAAGAAGCAACCTAGGCGGTAATCGCCCTGGAGGGCCATTATGCATGCTGTAGGTGATAAGGTAAGTCGTCACAAGGCCTAGTGCCCGCTCGTACCTGCTGGAGCTTAAATTGGTTACTGCTCTACTTTCCTGGACAGGATAATAATCACTGGTGCCCATTTATACATCTGGGCGGAGAGAGGCACTGTTAAAGAAAATTGCCTTCCCAAGACGACATGTCAACGCCCTAGTAACTTGGGGCCCGTTTCTCGAAAGTCCCGAAAACTTTTCGGGCGCGGAAAGCTATTTGTGAAACTGCCAACCACTTGTTTTAGAAAGCCGATCTTTTAACATGTTTTCAAGGTAACAAAAAGAAAAATGACTGTGAAGTTTGACGACTTAAGTCCTCTCCGTTCTTGAGATACAAAGGGAATTGTGACACCCGAAAATGGCCCGTAAAGTTTCGGGACTTTCGAGAAACGGGCCCCAGGACCGCCCGATGCAGAGTCTAGCCCGCCAACGCGCTATGCCAGTTCCTTTTTGTGTAGATTCCGAATGTAATGTGGACTTTAATCTGTCCTAAATACACAAAATGCATTGGGGAAGAAATAAATGGCCAGCACTTTCAAAACAAAGTGGACACCTTGCCGGCTGCTTTGTTTATTTGCGAAAAAAGAAACTATCTGCGATCTATTAATTAAACTAATTAAATCTATTCAGTGTGTAAGCGAATTTGTTTCATTTGAGTCCATTTGAGTGCTTTTGAAAGGCAGAG
>NC_090870.1:20185471-20192971 GCF_036669935.1 Montipora foliosa | reverse complement strand
AACATACAATTTGCCTTGACCACATAAGTTTTAAATGTGCTTAAAATCCCAGCTGTAGCAATCAGCTACAACAGGAGTAGAGACTCTTTTGCCGAGGAATTTAACAAATTCGAAATCATCCGGTGCAATGTCAGGTATTTGTGTCTTCAACGCTCCGACGATTTTATTACGTACGTGCTGTTCGTCATCCGTACTGAGAAAATCCGCTTCAGCATAGCACATTATGGTATCATTCTTTAAAGGATATTCGTTTGAAGAACCAGAATTTTCCAGGAGGACAACCGTTTTAACCACATCCTTGGGAAGGACATTCCCATAACGTGAAGCCCCCGACAATCGAGGTCTTTCAGGATTCACGCTAGTGGCACCATTCTGGAACAAAGTGCTGGCATCTCGTGTGAATGACGATCGATTGCTTCTTAAAATATCCCTGGCGCGGTTTACAACCTCTCCAATTTGAGAGTTTAGCTGTTGGCTAGTTGTACTTGTGTTCTGTGTGGTACCTGTAAATAACATATTTACGGCTAAAATTAGTCGATTTGAGGTCTGCTCCTGCCTGTTTATAAAGAAAGCATGAGCAAGGATGTACAGAGTGAAATTAAGACAAAGAGCAGATGCTGCGATTTCAATCCAGACCGAGCTTGACCTTTGTGAGTTCAATTGGATTTGATTCACGAGTCCGGTTAACATCGTTAGTAAGCAGTCGTAAACTAACTATCAACAGTAGTAAGTGACCACACCGTTCTAAACACTGCGATTGAATGGTGAAAAAGTGTTGACGGGCCTGCATGACTCCTGCCGTTCGCAAACGATTCTAAAATCTGTGCCTTCAAAGTTTAGCTTTCACTAAAGTGTCTTTTAACGACTTTCCTTTGCGATGGGTGGCTCCTTAAATACTTCTCTAAGGTGCAGTTGGTTTTGAATAAGGTGCCATTTCGCCATTAATATATTCTTGAGGTTAGGTAAAGCCAGGTGGTATTGTGTAACAAAAGGCAATATTTTCTTTTTTGTGCTGTTGTCTTTGTTTTCAAGTGACCTCTCTCTATCCGTGAAGTTAACTTCAGATAGGAATTTTTCTGAAAATTTATTTTGGTATCCTCTATTCTTTAGACGTGTTTTGAAACTCTGCATGTTATTATAATTAAACGTCACGACTGACAAATTTGTTCTTAGAAGGCGTAGCGCTTCTCCTTTTATGAATCGTTTCTTAACGCCTGGTGGATGGCATGAATAAAATTTTGTGTATTGAAAGGTCTCTGTCCGTTTGTAATGTGTTTGCACATCAAGGGTGGATTCTCTATTGAATCTCTCGCCTTTGTACACTTTTGTGTCTAAGAATGTAATTTCTGAGTCTGATATTTCAGCCGTAAATTTGATTGTATCGTGGTAGTTGTTTGCCCTTTGCACAAAATTTTCTATATTGACTTCAGTTGTGTGCCAAACTAGCGGTTTAATTTTGCTCTTGCTGATAATGCCTCTTTCTATTTTTGCCATGAAAACATTAGCAAAAGACAAGGCTGTTTTGGTTCCCATTGCCGTTCCGTGTGTTAAATAATGTCGCCCATTGAATTGGAACGAATTCTCTTTTAAGTATCAGGCAAAGCATTTGCCTCAAGAACCAAGGAGGGATTGGTAAATGGTTTTGATAGAAGTCTTCATACGGTTTGCAGGGTTCTATCTAGGATTTATCGTTTGGGGGAGAAGGCCACGAGCTTCCTAGGGGGGTCCGGGGGCATGCTCCCCAGGAAATTTTTTGAAATGAATATGTGCTGAGATGCAATCTGGTGCATTTTGAGACACAATTTTGAGAAATGTTACAGTAGCATTTTATTTTATTTTTTAGTCGTGATCACGTTCTGACAATGTTAAACTGAGCTCCAATTTTTCGAACGTGAACAGAAGAGTTACCCGACACGTCTAATTCCACAAATATTTATACATACTCGTTGACTTGTTAGTACGTGAATAAAATAAAGAAACTCAACAACGGCACTTTCCCATTTCTTACCAATGCTCGTAACTACTGCAAAATTCTAGATAACTGTAAACCTGTAAATAAAAACTGACCTCGGTATATGCGACTGTTAACTGACAATGCGTCTAATCGAGTGTGAAAAATACTGGTAAACAAATCATGGCAATTGATCTTTGGAAAATCTCCCTGATCAATTCAGGATCTAAATGTACTTTCCTTCTTTAAAAAGTTGAATTGAAATTGAATTGAATTACAAAGCCAGTTTGCGCTTCTTTACACTTTTGTAATGATCAACCACTGACCTTTGATGCAAATGCGCATGGTGTGTTTAAGTGCATCCGCACCGAGCCTACTGCGGAGCCTTGTTTTAATTAGCTTCATGGCGCTGAAGGAACGCTCAACAGTGGCTGTTGTCACCGGTAATTCATTTACAATCGCAGCTACCTTTGCCAAGTTCATGTGCACTGATCTCGTTGCGTCTGGATGATTTTTCCGGTATAGTTACTTATATACTGTAATGATAACAATATTTTTGGGGGGGAAGCTTCTACCCCTCAAATACCCTAGATAGAACCCTGGTTTGCATACAGTAGTGATCCCTTCCTCTTGAGGTATATTTGTGTATAAGCTAGTTACGTCCATTGAGGCATTTGGAGATTTCTAACGGCAACTGACGAGATTGGCAGAGAATGGAAACTGCAGTCTTGCCTCGGCATATATACCCAAATGGCAGCAACTACACTCACAACAGACGGCCTGCTTGAAGGAGATATTTCAGACATGGAAATATGCGATACAGATGAACTCAACGAGGCCGAAGAAAAAGTTCTCAGAGAACGAGATACTGATTTTTCTGAGAACGAGGATGAAATCCCTTGCGCTCAAGCTCCCACAACCAAAGAGACTAGAAAGATCATGCCACACAAAGGCAAAGAAAGCAACATCAACAAAACAAGTGACAACCAAGCAAGAGGAACTAAACGACCTCGAGATGACAACAGAAAACCCTAACAAAACTAGAACAAGCCAAAACACGAAAAAGAGAATCTAACAAGAATGTAAAACCAGTGGCTACAGATTCAAATAGCTCAAAACAGAGTGATGTTAACAAATTAGCTGTGGAATTGAAAGCTAAACTTAATGAGGTCGACAAGTTTCTTGTAAATCTGAGGGCACAAGCAAACAATAAAGAAGTTAAATCTTATATGTGTGCATTCTCTGCCTCCTCAGAAACGAGAAACAATGGTCAAACCAACCCAAATAAAACGTTACAAAATCGCAAAAGGAAACATAGAAAAAGGGAGAAAGATAAAAAGCGCTTTCAAAAAGCAATTGAGTCACGCATACAGCATATCAAGAACCTATCAGATAAACAATTTACAGATAAACAGATAACCCTGTTATCAAGGGGTCTAAAGTTTATTCCAACACCCGTGACAAATGAAGACTTAATAAGGCACAACCTCTCAAGAGATTTTAACCTTTTCGCAAGACGAATGCGCCTCCCAATACATCTTTCACAGGAAAGAAAACAAACAACACCCATTCTACGTTAAATCAACGTGGGAACCACCAGTCCAACAATCAGTGGCCTTAGAAACCTTCCTAGTGTAGCGTTTACGGATTTAACAACACAACAGTTTTAATCCGACATAAAAAATGGTGTCCTCTCTCGCTAAGCACATGTTCACTTCCAAATAAGGAAATACCAAATATGGACATACACTACACCTAGAAGAGGTAAAATTTGAACTAGCAAACATTCCTATAAAGAGGCCGAAGGACAACCTATCACCCAGTGAAAAGCGTGCATTGAAGGACCTATTACGTGACAAAACTATCATTGTGAAGAAAGCCGACAAAGGAACCACAACCGTAATAATGAGCACAAAAGAAAAAATAACAGAGGGGCAAGTTCTGTTGAACGATCTTGACAACTACAAGCCCTTTGATAAACCGATGGCTGACGAAACAGCTGAGAAAATAAAAAATAATAACGTGTATGCTCACAGAAAGCCACATTGACGAAATGACACCAAACCCACCGAGAATTCCAGAATTCTATACACTAACAAAGATTCACAAGCCTACACTAGTAGGTAGACCTATAATATCTGGGTGTGACGGCCCTACAGAAAGAATTTCAAGCTTCGTTGACCGCTTCATACAGCCGATAGCGCAACAACAAGAATCTTATCTGAAAGATTCAACAGACTTTATAAACTTCATCGAGAAAACGAAACTGCCAAAGAACGCAATCCTTGCCTCAATGGACGTAACTAGCTTATACACAAATATACCTCAAGAGGAAGGGTCACTACTGTATGCAAAGCGTGCGAAGACTATCAAAACCATTTACCAATCCCTACTAAGTTCTTGAGGCAAATGCTTTGCCTGATACTTCAAGAGAATTCGTTCCAATTCAATGGGCGACATTATTTGCAAACCCATGGAACGGCAATGGGAACCAAAATGGTCGTGGCTTTTGCTAATGTTTTCATGGCAAAAATAGAAAAAGGCATTATCAGCAAGAGCAAAATTAACTGCTAGTTTGGAAGAGATACATTGACGATGTCTTCTGTGTGTGGCACACAACTGAAGTCAATATAGAAAATTTTGTGCAAAGGGCAAACAACTACCACGATACAATCAAATTTACGGCTGAAATGTGAGACTCAGAAATTACATTCTTAGACACAAAAGTGTACAAAGGCGAGAGATTCAATAGAGAATCCACCCTTGATGTGCAAACACATTACAAACGGACAGAGACCTTTCAGAGACCTTTTTGGCTTTTAAAAGAACACGCGGAACTACTAACCCCAGTTATCTCTTATGTGTGGAATCTTTCCCTGTCAACTCATTCCTGGCCAAAATCTTGGAAAAGAGTGAAAATCAGTCCATTAGCTAAGGTTGATGTACCTAAGGAGAACTGTGATTTCCATGGAATCAGTGTAACACCGGTGATCGCTAGAGCTCTTGAAAGGGTTGTATACAACACACATGTCAGACGTGTCATGGAGGATCACCTGAGCAGTAGTCAATTCGCGTACAGAGAGGGTGGGAACTGCACATCTGCGCTCTTAACTATTCAGCACCATATTTGCAAATACCTAGATGACAATAACTGTAAAGCTGTGCGACTCTTTACCATGGACTTTTCCAAAGCATTTGACTTGGTGAAACACAATCTTTTGTCCAGCAAGCTTAAACAATTACATGTATCGCCATATCTTGTTAATTGGTATCACAGTTTTTATCCGCTAGACAGCAACGCATTTTGTCTGGTCACTATCACTGTAGGTGGAAAGCCGTCAATAAGGGTACCACGCAAGGTAGCGTTAGTGGCCCCCACCTCTTTAATATATTTCTTAACGATCTTGAAATTACATATGATGGCTTCCCTGCATTATGCAAATATACTGATGATTCGACAATTGTTGCACCGGTACTAGGCAATACTGACACCTCTGTAGCCTTAGTAAACGAGTTTTTAAATTGGTCGCGAGATAACTGTATGTCATGTAATCCTAGTAAATGCAAAGAGCTCGTAATTAGAAAGAAATCGAACAAGGACACTTACAATCCAGTCAATTGCATCCCACAACATAGTGAATTGTGCTTACTTGGTGTCACACTTCAGAGTGATTGTAAGTTTTGTTCTCATGTTAAGGTCAAACTAGCTAAGGCTAACAAGGGCCTCCATATATTAAGAACTTTGAGAAAGGAACTGTCAATGTGACCAGAATGAAATAGACCTCCTTTTTAAGACAATTGTATTGTCTAAGTTAACTTATTGCCTTTCAATGTATGGTGTGCATGAACGTGATCTAAACACAGTACAGAACTTACAAGCGGCGTTACATTTCAGTTCCATTGAATGCCAAGGATATCATGTATACGCAGGACAAGAAATTATTTAGTAAAGCTCTGGCTCTAACCTATCATCCGTTAAATGAAATTCTGCCGAAGCCTTAACCCCAGGGACCGGTTCCTGAAAGGTGTAATAACTCTATTCCAGGGATAAATATGCCTTATTCCAGCACATTTCTTCCTGGAATAGAGTTATTACACCTTTCAGGAACTGGCCCCAGCAATATAATTTATGGTGCATGGTTTGCCTCCGCCCAAAGATTAACACCGAACATTTCAAGAACACATTTGTAAATAGACTCATTTTTTAACACAACCTGTTATAATTACATAATTCACTTTTAGCTACAGCATATTATTGTAAATTCATTACACAGTTCTCGTTTATGTAACATAGGATATGTACTTTTTATCTTATGGTTTATTAAAGACATCATCATCATTATTTGAAGTTAACTTCACAGATAGAGAGAGGTCTCTTGAAAACAAAGACAACAGCACAAAAAAAGAAAATATTGCCTTTTGTCACACAATACCACCCAGCTTTACCTAATCTCAAGAATATATTAATGGGGAAATGGCACCTTTTTCAAAACCAACCGCACCTTAGAGAAGTATTTGAAGAGCCACCCATACTATCATATCCCAAAGGAAAGTTGTTAAAAGACACTTAAGTCAGAGCTAAACTTTGAAGGCACAGATTTTAGAATCGTTTGCGAACGGCAGCAGTCGCGCAGGCCCGTCAACACTTTTTCACCATTCATACGCTCAGCGGTGATGCAATTGTCCCTTTCGTAAACAAGGGATGCCACTTGGACGAGAAAATTTCACTGTTAAGTTTGTCATTTGTAATTGAGGAAAAAATACTTAATCTAGGACTAGAAACAAAAAATTTAAAAAGTTGATGGAACGATGTCGAACTCGGTTCAATGATTTGCGAGGAATCGCACTTGACCTCTACACTACCGAAGCTAATCCTAACAGATAATTGAAAGCTAACCGATAGAAACCATGCCACACTATTACTGTGCTAGTGAGTGCTATAATAGCTCTGACTAGAGTCACCAAAGCAATACGAGATGGCGATGCCTTGGTGGCGAGTCTACTGGTGGCGAGTCTTCCTGGTGGCGAGGTGACCATAAACCAACCATATCATCTTCATAACATTATTGTTCCTTATTGTTGTAATGTGCATGCACAACTTTCGTTATTAAGTTTGCATCAACGTTTTTAAATGTTTCAATGCCACTTAAGGATTGAAAGCACATTTTTATCGCTACCATTTTAAAGTGGGACAGTGCATTCCTTTGATTTTTAAGCAATTTTGACATTCTTTCATCCCATCAGAGTTAATGAATGTAAAAAAGGCTTACTTTGCTGTGTAATTTAAACCACCTCCCCATCTTGGAGCCAGATGTGGAGATACACTTAGTGCCCGACGTTGTGACTGGATTTTAGTCACTGGTGACTAAATTTTCACACTTACTCGCCAGCCTGGTTGCTAAGATATATTTATTGTCTTATTTAATTTTTTAATTCATACAATGATTGCAATGAATGCCCAGTAGCGGACTATAGTGAACTAATATGTGAATTTTAATGGTTACCATTCGGAATCTTACGAAATAATATAATGTGTGGAGTCCCCCAAG
>NC_090870.1:20147971-20172971 GCF_036669935.1 Montipora foliosa | reverse complement strand
AGAAAAAATAATATCCAATGTGTTACAAAATGGAGCTGGTCCTGCTGAGATTGGGTATTCAAGGAAGTACTGATCAAGGAACTCAGGTTCTCTGGGACTCTTGGTGTGATAGTGGATATGACCACATCGAAAACATTAAACTGCAAATGCAGGATGTGGCTATTGTTGTGTTGATTGTTGGAATTGTTTCTGATAGGCCTGGTTACCCTGGCAAGGTGTTGTATTCCTGACCTTGTTATGATTTTCTGTTTCTTCCTGCGCAGTGTTGGTCCCACAACTGCAGTTATTCCATGTGTTCTTGGAAGTCCCTATGTTTTAGGGCTCAAAGGCTCTATAGCCACAATAAATTCAGCAGTGCAAGTTCAAACTCTAAAATAACAAGCAGAGGAATTAAACTTCTATGGCCACAGTAGGTTCACAAGTCAAAGATCAAACACTAACATATCAATCAGAGGAATTAAACTTCAAAGGCCACAATAAATTCAGATGTCAAAGATTAAACATTAGAATAACAAGCAGAACCAAAATAACAATTACAATTCTATGCCCACAATAAAATAACATGTAAATCAGCAGTCAAAGATCATACACTAAAATATCAATCAGAGGAATTAAACTTCCATGGCCGCAATGAATTCAGCAGTCAAAGGTCAAACAGAAAATAACAAGCAGAACTAAAATAACAATGACAGTAGCCCTCTATGGCCAAAATTAATTCAGCAGTCAAGATCAAACACCAAAATATCAATCAGAGGAATAAATTGAGCTGTCAAAGGTCAAACATTAAAAACAAGAAGCAGAACTAAAATAACAATTAGACTTCTGTGGCCAAAACAAATTCAGCAGAGGTCAAATGCTAAAATAGCAATCAGGAATTAAACTTCGATGACCACAATAAATTCAACAATCAAAGATCAGACACTAAAATAACAAGTAGAACTAACATAACAATTAAACTACTATGGCCACCATAAGTTCCCCAGTCAAAGATCAAAACACTAAAACATCAATCAGAGGAATTAAACTTGTAAGGCCACAATAAATTCAGAACTCAAAGATCAAACAATAAACATTAATTAAACTTTTATGGCCAGAAAAATTCAGCAGTCCAAGATCAAACACGAAAATAACAAGCAGAACTCAAATAACAATTATTTAATTTCTATGGCCACAATAAATTTAGCATTCAAAGATCAAGCACCAAAATATCAAGCAGAGGAGTTTAAACTTCAAGGCCACAAGAAAATAATTCAGAATTGAAAGATCAAACAGTAAAATGACAATCTGAGGAATTACACGAAAGGGGGTAGTTTTTAAAGAAACTGTGGTGCTGCGTCGGTGGGGAAGTAGTATACAAAAATTTGGTTTTATCAACGGAGTTGATAATGTAAATTGGCCACCGTACAGAGATTCTAAAAGCTGACGTTTCAAGCGTTAGCCCTTCGTCAGAACGAATCTACTATCACCACAATGAGCTGAGCAGTCAAAGTTCAAACACTCAAAGCTCTATGGCACAGTATCCTTCCTATTGTCTGCAGTGCACTGTCGGTGAAACATGGCCTTGTGCTCTTCGTTCAACAAGGATGAGTTGTTGAGACATCCGTATTTTGTGGACCAGGTAGTGGTGTGTGAGGTCCGAAAGCTGGCGTTCAAGCGTCTTTCGAATACCCGCCGACGGTCATAGGGATGAAAGACGGCAATAAACCGGATGGATAAGTGTGTAACTTATCACTGGCGGGAAATCAACCGCCTTGCATGACGTCGTGAAAGCTGGTAGTGCCACAGAATCGATTGATTCTAGGAGCGGGGAAGATGCACATCAAACAGCTACGAACACACACTGTCTTAGAACTTTCCTACAAAATCGTTGGCCCATTACGTTATTACGGCTCATATCATCGCTGTCTTGAGAAAAAGGGTTCGGCCCATTACGTTATTACGGCTCATATCATTGCTGTCTTGAGAAAAAGGGTTCGGCCCATTACGTTATTACGGCTGATATCATCGCTGTCTCGAGGAAAAGGGTTCAGCCCATTACCCCATTACGTTATTACAGCTCATATCATGGCTGTCTTGCGAAAAAACGTTGGCCCATTACGTTATTACGGCTCATATCATCGCTGTCTTGAGAAAAAGGGTTCGGCCCATTACGTTATTACGGCTGATATCTTCACTGTCTTGAGAAAAGGCGTTCGGCCATTACGTTATTACGTTATTACGTTATTACGGCTGATATCTTTGCTGTCTTGAGAAAAACGGTTCTGCCCATTGCGTTTTTACGTTATTACGGCTCAAATCGTCGCTGAACTTCCTTGAACTGATCATGTACTTCCTTATTACGCTATTCAAGCGTAATAACAAAAAAAGAGGCGAAATTCTAATCCTATTTGGGCATGGTATAACTGGAAAACACTACACTCACTTTTAAGCCAATTACTCACATAATCGTAACTAATGAAATTATACATGAAAGGAATCATATACCTATACCATGCCCAAAATAGAGAGAAATATACCATGCCCAAAATAGGATTAGTATTATTTCTTTTACTCCTTGTCTATCCTTGTCTGTCTAGTGACAGAAGAGTGCGTCGTAGCTGACTATGTTAAAGCTGCTGTCCTTAAAATCCTCGACCCATGCCAGTACGGTGCTGTCGTGAAGTCTTTGACAACCCAGGCGCTCATTCACATGTTACACCACTGGACCCAGGGATGTGACAGCATTGGAGCTACAGTGAGGGTCACACTCTTCGATTATCAGAAAGCTTTTGATCTTATAGATCATAGGATTCTTGTACAGAGCTTGTATTAGACCTTCCTATAGAAATAACCAACTGGATTATTGATTTCTTAAGTGATCGTTCCCAGAGAATCAAACTGTCAGAGGGGTGTTACTCCGAGTGGGGTGCAGTCCCCTCCAGAGTCCCCCAGGGAACTAAACTAGGTCCATGGTTGTTTTTAGTGCTTATAAACGACTTAGAAATCAATAATGTAGGTAACATCTGGAAGTATGTGGACGATACAACCACATTTGAGATCGTTGCAAAGGGAGCCGGCAGCAATTCTCAAATAATTGCAAATACTGTAGCGCAGTGGTCATCTGAGAACCAGGTTAAATTAAACAGTGATAAATGTAAAGAGCTGAGGATATCATTTGCAAAACACAAAGCACACCTCGCGCCCATTGTAGTAGACAACAAAGCTTGAATGTGTTGATTATGTGTTACGATCTCAAACAACCTCACATGGAATGAGCATATTGATCAAGCCATCAAGAAAGCTTCGAAGCATATGTATTTTTTAATACAACTGAAGAGGGCAAAGGTCTCACGGAATGAGATACATGTAATACTATTTTACACTTCTTACATACGGTCCGTTTTAACGTATGCATCGCCGGTGTTTTTCCATGCTTTGCCCATGTACTAAAAGAAAGATCTAAAACGCGTAGAGAAACGGGCCCTAGCTATTATTTACCCGGGACTGTCCTACACGGATGCCTTAGAACTATCGAACATTGTATCTATTAATGATTACATCGCTAGCTTATGCAATAAGACATTCACATCGATTGTAAATGATCCGACCCACCGCTTGCATAGCATGCTACAGTTCCGTAAGCCATAGGCTATGATCTACGCCACAAAAGGCGGTTTGTTGTTCCCAAATGTAAAACAGAACGTTTTAAGAATAATTTTTTAATGCAATCCTCTTCCATCAATAATGAAAGTTAGCATTCTTATCTTATCTATTAGGCTTTTATTACTAATGAATATTATTTATTATCATAGTTTTATATATTTCTTTATATATTGTCTTCGCAGTTAGGAACGGGGTTGAAGTCCTGAAATTTTTCAGGCTTCTCTACGCAATTGCAAAAATTGCGTTCCTAACTGCGAAGATCATAGCTTCACTTGATTTCATATCCGCAGTTCATATATGATTCATTTCATATACCATTTCATCATATTGTAATATATCTAGTAGGCTTTTATTACTAATTAATATTATTTATTATCATAGTTTTATATATTTATTTATATATTGTAAATACTCAATTCAGCTTTATAAGCTGCAAGCTTTTTACAAATAAACTATCTATCTATCTATCTATCTATCTGTGGATTTCCTCCAACCTAGTTGTCACAAAGCAATGAAACCTCCTTGTTCATTCTTGATGTATTGGAGTACAGTTAGGTAGTCAGTCCAAAGTATTATGTAATCAAGGCGAAGGTCCAACTCCTCTTTGCTGATCCTGACTCCCTTGAAGCTAGCCATCATTTCCATGCCTGGGGTGGTTGGTCTCTTGAGGGGAGCATTATGAGTCTTCCCAAACACAAAGGAGCATTTTTAAACTGCGTTTAAGTTTGTGTGGCAGCAAGGAATCTCAATGACTTCAAGCCCATTGGAGGGAATTTCTCCATTTCTGCCAAACTTTCAGATGGTGTTCTTGGACTTGGTCATCCCATGTAATATTTTCCCCCCAGAGCTCTTGTATCAGAACTTTGATAGGGAGCACGTAGGGTGCAAGAAACCCCAGGGGGTCAAACAGCGAGCTGACCGTGGTGAGGATCTCCCACTTGGTGGAGGGTATGTTGATAGTTATGGTTTTAAAGCACAAGACATCCTTCTCTGCATACCAGTGTAGGCCCAAGGTATGGTTGATGGGCATTGTAGCTAGCTCGAGGTCAAGGGTTGGATCAACTCTTTCATGGGATGACAGATTCATCAGCTCCTCCCTGTTACCGCCTCCGTTAGAATCGGAATATGTCGTGAAATACTTTGTGGTTGATTTACCTACCGCTTTGATTACCGCATTATAGATAAGTATAGATCATAGCTCGCTTTTCAGTTCTACTTAAAGTACTTAAGAACCCTTGTAAACTAGAAGACAAGTAGAAATCAAGACCCGTGAACGTTGGTAAGCATCAATTTACTTTGTTTAAGGTTATAAGGTTACGAGATTTTGTGATTGATACGTTACAAGTTTCGGTAGATTTTGACTGTCTTCAAGTTCCTTTCAATATCACGTGTTTTTAGTTCTGTGGTCATTTTAGCCATGAAAAAACGAATATTTAGGTGATTTCTTAATGTAATTATTTCAGTTGACCGCTTCGATAAGAGCCCTGAGGCCACAAGAATAGGAATACGAAGGAACAATTGAAGAAAGAATCGTAAACTTACGTCAGCTTGGTGTCTTCAACTGCGCGTGTAACAACCCGGGAGCGAGGTTTTCATTTCTAACTTGAGCGAAACCATTACAGTGAACAACGAGGGTTTCACGAACTTTAAGAACTCTAATAGAAAAGGATTATGAGCAGAAATTAGACAATGGAGACCGATAAAGTAGAAGGAGCACGTGGTTGCGATAAAAGCCTCAAAGAAAACAGCCACATCATTAACAAAGAATTCGAAGAATGTCGGGAGCATCGGAGTAGAAACCGCACAGAAAGGGGTCTAGAATTCGACTTGGAAATCGGCACGAAGAAACGGCAAACATCGTTGAAGGACCTCCAATGGCATATGAACACTATCTATGAATCATTAAGAGAGCCGGTGGACCTCGTAAAACTAAATGCTTACAAAGACGGTTTAGAAGTTGACTTGAACACCTTCCAAGCCGCACATGAAAACGTGACTGATCTTTTGATGAGATTAGGACTTCCAGGAAGGGAACAAGAGAAGCATGACGAGTTCCTTGACGTGAAAAATGTAGCGTTAGAATGTTTAGCCGAAATTAAGGTCGAAATTAAAGACCAAGAAATGGAAAGAGTTGAGCTCATTTCGCAACAATCACTACGCTAGAGAAGATCGGCGTCGTCCATTCAATCGTCGTCAACGACCTCCTCAAAGCGAGCAGCAATCGAAACCGTGAAAATTAAGGCGAAATTGGACACACTCAAAAGGCGACAGGAAATTGAAAGGCGGCGAGACAAATTAAAATTTCAAGAAAAGGAGCTCGAGCGTTCAGATGAGCAAGAAGAATTGCATGGGGAACTTTTCGCGGCTAAAGCTATTCAGAAAATTCTGCAAGAATCTGAATTAAACGACACGATCGTTTTGCGAGAAGCCACAGAAAAATCAACTAAACAAACCGAAAAAGAAAGAATTTCCGACTCTGAGACAGACGGTCGGCCCCAAGAGCAAATGGCTGCCCGCAACGAAATTAAGGAAAGGGATAATCAAGTTAACGATCCTATTGTTGTTGGAACGCTAAAGCAATCGCCACATGCAAACGAAAACATCCCAAATACAAGCGCGGAAACGTCGCTTCAGATCCCCTCGCGACTTGATGTCAACATGCCCCTTGTTCATCGCAATATCATCCAATCAGCGAGGAGCTCCAAATCAGAACATCACTTCAATTCCCAAATTTGGCGTATCCAGGAAGAAAACGCAGAAATACAAAAGACGCAAGTCGAATTATTGCGAAGGATGACGGTTCCGGTCCTCAAGCCTCCAGTTTTTGACGGAAACATATTAGAGTACCCAAAATGGGAAAAGGCCTTCAGTGCACTGATCGAAGACCAAGTTGTTTGCCCCAACTACAAGCTTTACTATTTAGGCGAATACACGTGCAGAGCAGCGCAAAAAACGATCAGCGGACTGTTACGATTGCGAACCGAAGACGCTTACAAGAGAGCAAGAAAAACTCTGAAAGAATGCTTCGGAAACCCTTTCAGAATATATGAAGCATACAGGGACAAGCTGAGAAACTGCACGCCGTGTGTAACAAGCGCAGACCTGCAAGAATTCAGGAATTTTCTGATCATGACACAAGAAACGATGAAATCCGTGAAGTAATTAAAGGAGCTCGAAAGTTACTCCACAATACGAGAACTTGCAGCTGGCTTGCCCACCTTCTACGGCAAGAAGTGGAGAGAAAGCGCAAAGAAACTAGAGGCAAAGTGTGGCGAATACTCCTTCACAAACTTCGTTGAGTTTACGCAAGAAGCATCCCCAGACGCCAATCATCCCGTATTTTTGCACGATATTTTAACTTCAACGAGGAAGGAATTGGAAAACAAGAGAAACTCTCCTGTGGATAAGATGAGGCGAAACCCTGAAAGAAAGGAAAGGAAGAAGCGACATGGCATCTCTTTAACACTACGGGCAGTGAGTCGTCATGCAAGAATCCCCCGGACGCGAGTTTGTGCGTGCTGTATAAAGGAAAACACGATCTATCCACCTGCAAGAACTTCTTGGAAAGGCTGCTCAAAGAGAGACTAGAATTTTGCATGTCAAGAGGAATATGCTTCTCCTGCCTTAATCAAAGTCACACAGCTCGACAATGCAACCGGAAAACCCAGTGCGAGGTGTGTAAGAAGCCACATGCAACTGCCCTCCATCGCTTCCCAGCTGAAGAGAGAAGAGAAGAAAGCACACAGGAAACTATCAGAGCAACGAACAATTGTGTGAACTGTAGTGACATTACAACCTCCCTGATCCTTCCGGCATTGATTCATCATAAGAATGACCCAGATCGCCGAGTGAAGGTTTATGCTGTGCTAAACTATATGATCTATTTATGATGTTATGGACTTTACAGTGAAAGAAAACATTCCCGGTTTAATGTTATTCATTGATTTTCAATTCGTTTTTATCTATATGAACTATTTATGATGTTATGGACTTTACAGTGAAAGAAAACATTCCCGGTTTAATGTTATTCATTGATTTTCAAAAGGCATTCGATAGTGTTGAATGGGAATTTCTTTTTAAATGCTTAGAGGCATTCAATTTTGGTTCAGATTTCCTTCATTGGGTTAAAGTATTCTACAAAAATATACAAAGCTGTATCTTGAATAACGGCAGGACATCAAATTTCTTTACGCTGGAACGAGGTGTTCGGCAGGGTGACCCGTTGTCTCCATATCTGTTCGTAATAGCTGTGGAAACACTGGCTATCGCCATTAGACAGAATTCGGACAGCAAAGGAATTTATATCGGAGATGAGCAAGAAACGAAACTTTTACAGTATGCAGACGACACCACAGCGATATTAGCAGATACTAACTCAGTCAAAGTATTATTTGAACTACTGGACCGGTTTCGATGCATTTCCGGTCTTTAGATTAATTGTTCAAAAACTGGGGGTATGTGGATAGGATCATTGAAAGAAAGTAAAGAAGAACATTTTGGTATTAAGTGGCCTAAAATCCCGATTAAAGCTCTGGGGGTATATTTCACATATGATCAGAAACTATTAAAGGAACAGAACTTTATTGAAAGGCTAGATAGTATTAAGAAACTTATTAATATTTGGTCCTCTAGGGGCCTCTCTATTTACGGTAAAGTGACAATAATTAAATCTTTTTTGATCCCAAAATTCGTCTACGTATGTTCGCTACTCCCTACACCAAAGGAAATTGTGAATAAACTGAATCAATTGTTATTCAAGTTCTTATGGAAAGGTACAGATAAGGTGACTCGCGTGTCTGTAATAAACGATTATGAGAGAGGTGGTCTAAAAATGATAGATTTGGAAAGCATGGTTAAATCTTTAAGGTTGGCCTGGTTAAAACGACTATTTAACGATTCAAACGCAACATGGAAGATGTATTTACTTCATCTGTTAGAGCCCGTAGGAGGTCGGTTTTTTCTAAATTGTAATTATGAAGTTTCTGATTATATGATATCTTCTCAATTTTACCACGAACTTTTGTTATGGTGGTCGGAGTTCCGTGAATCTTTCGCTTGAGAAGATGACTGGAAAATAATTGTTTGGAATAATAAAGAGATTCGAACAGACAATAAGCCAGTGTGCTATAAAAATTATTTTAAATCAGGAATTATTTACATACACGATCTTCTTTTTAACTTAAATCCAATGGACTCCTATAACTATTTTTCAAACAAAATTGTCAAAAACAATTTTCTGCAATGGGCGGGCCTTCGTCATTCTGTGCCTTCTCATTTAAAAGAAATCAGCCTAGATAGATTAACCATATCCCCATCACTTATAATTGGAAATAAAATTTTCGATTTTAAAGACAAAAAATCAAAAGATTATTATTTGCTTCTGGTCTCAAAAAAAGCTCAACCTCCTAATATTATCCGCAAATTGAAGAGTGATTTTAATTTCACAACCCAACAATTTAAAGAAATCTTTTCGTTACCACATTTGGTTGTACTTGAGTCATATGTTAAGGCTTTCCAATACAAAGTAATTAATTCTGTTCTTTACACTAACAGCAAACTATGCAAAATTGGATTAAGAATTACTGATGCATGTACTTTTTGTAATGACGAACCTGAGAATTTATATCATCTTTTCTATGAATGCCCTCACTCCAAAACGTTCTGGACTAATTTCGAATCGTACTGGTACCTTCTATCGAATCAGCCAATCCATCTTTCTGCGCAAAACGTTTTATTTGGAGTTTTATCAAAACAATGCCCTTTATCAAATTTATTAAACTATTTCATATTAATTGGAAAATTATTTTTGTGGGACTGCAGAAGAACCCAAACACTTCCTAAAATTCAAGGACCGCAATCGAAATTAAAGATTAAATATGAAACTGAAAAAAAGATCAACAAAAACAACTTCTTTGAAAAGAAATGGGTACTCACTCCAATATAATTAATTAAGTTATTTATTTATTTTTAATATGCATATATTTTTTATTTTGTTGCTCATTGTTTTTAATGTAAGAATATAAATATAATTAGCATCTGTAATCATGTTTTTTTGTAAGTAGTGTATAAATCGGTATTGGAAGTTTAAAAAGTAATCATATTGTTTTTGTAGAGTAAGTATTGCAATTGTATTATTGTAAGTAGCACCTGTAATTGTATTGTATTGTATTGTAAGTAGTATGTACGCAATTCAATTGTTAAATAGTTTTGATGGTAATATAATGGATTTTAGTAGTTGTTAATTGTGTAATTTTTGTAAGTTGTGTAAGTAGATGTACCAGTGTTGTAAGTAGAGTGAGTCATAATAATAATAAAAAAATAAATAAATAAAAAATAAATTACACGGGATGTAACTCCTACTGGCTACTGTTTTGCTCACACTCCTCGATCCAGTGGAAATGATGGCGGCTTTGCTTTTCTATAACAGAAGGATCTAAAAATGGAACGACTCAAGAATCCTGTCTTCAAATCGTTTGAATTTATGGAATCCCTACTTAATACTATCTCATGTGTGCTACGTATTATTGTTGTTTATCGACCTCCTGGCTCAACTCAGAATGGCTCGACAACGGCTCTATTTTTCGACGAATTTTCTACTATGCTGGAACGCTTAGTTTCACTGCCTGGTAAACTACTTGTAACCGGTGACTTTAATTTTCACATCAACAATCCTTTCGACAACACAGCTCGCCAATTTTTGGATCTGCTAAATTGCTTTAATCTGCATGTCCTAAACACCGTCTCACCTACTCACAAAAGCAATAACATCCTAGATCTTATCATCGCTAGAACTGATGAACTGACAGCCCTAAACCCATTCGTTAACAATCCAGTTATCTCAGATCGCTTTGCTGTACATTGCAACCTGCCCATCAGCAAACCTCAAAACCCTAAAATGGTCTCTACTACACGTAGCCTACACAATATAAACTTGCAAAGTTTTGTACAAGATATAACCTCGTCTACTTTGTTTAACTCACCTTCATCAGACCTAACTGAATTGTGTGACCAGTATAGTAGTGACCTATCTACTATCTTGGATAAACATGCACCCTTGCGTACGAAGATAATCACAATCCGGCCCAAGGCTCCTTGGTATAATAACTACATCAGAGAACAGAAGAGAATTTGTCGTCGTCTTGAACGCAGTTGGCGCCATTCTCATACTGAAACTGATCATCAAGCCTATATTAGTGGTTATCAGTGCACTGTCGTGAAACAATCCAGCTACACCTCGAAAATGAATTATTACTCTGATCTTATCAATGAAGCCGGTGTTGATAGCAAAGCTCTATTTCGCAATGTTGATCGTCTTTTACACAGAAAGGCAGAGAAATTTCTTCCAACATGCTCGTCAGCTGCAGCATTAGCAAACAATTTCGCTGAATTCTTCGAAACTAAAATTATTGAAATCCAAAATCAAATTAAAGTTCACTTGACTCCTGATCTCTTCTGCACCTTTGACTCACCTTCACTAAAATGCCAACTAATTAATTTTTCACCTACATCTACTGATGAATTGTCTAAGATTGCTCATAAGATCGTCTTAAAATCATGCATCTTAGACCCACTTCCTTCCGCACTGATGAAAGAATACTTTGAAATGTTTCTACCAACACTTTGTAAGATCGTTAACTTATCTCTGGAATCTGGTTATCTGCCTCCTTCTCTTAAAACAGCTGTCCTTACACCTCTACTCAAGAAACCTTCTTTAGATCACGAAATCTTTAAAAATTACAGACCGATCTCAAACCTTACAGTAGTCTCAAAAATCATTGAAAAAGTCGTGGCTGTGCGCTTACATGAGTACTTGCTAAGTAACCACCTTCACGAGCCACTACAGTCGGCCTACAAGCCTTTTCATAGCTGTGAAACTGCTGTTGTACGTGTCCATAATGATGTCATGCGTGCTATTGATAATCGTCAGTGCGTTATACTTCTTCTGCTTGATCTGTCTGCTGCCTTCGACACCGTCGCCCATGAAATCCTGCTTAATAGATTAAACTCTAAATTTGGAATCAGCGGAACTGCTCTCAACTGGTTTCAATCTTACCTTAATGGTCGCACTCAATCTGTTCTGATTAATGGGAATAAATCACAACCTCGTAACCTCAGTTGTGGAGTACCCCAAGGCTCTGTGCTTGGACCTATCCTCTATTTATTGTATACTGCACCATTAGCTGACTTATTTCGACACCATAACTTGCAATTTCACCTCTATGCTGACGATACGCAACTTTAGGTTTCCTTTTCAACAAATAATGACCTAGAACTGACTGAGGCTATTGAACGTATCGAGTTATGCCTGACTGATTTGGACAAATGGATGAGTATCAACAAATAAAATTGAATAAAGAAAAAACTGAGTTCCTCTTTATTCACTCTAAATTTAGACTACAGCACTGCTTGCCGTCAATCTGCTTTGGTCAAGACACCGTCCAGCCTTCTCAAACTGCCAGGAATATTGGTGTCACTTTTGACAGTACCATGTCAATGCTGCCTCATATTAATACCGTATGTAAATCTGCATTCTATCACCTTCGTAATCTATCACGTATCAGAAAATTTATATCAACGGAAACTGCCAAAACACTTGTGCATGCCTTTATCTCATCCAAACTTGACCACTGCAACTCCCTTCTGTACAATCTTCCGAAATATGCTGTTAAAAAACTACAGTATGTACAAAACGCCGACGCGCGCTTAATAACTTTTTCCTCGAAATTCAACCATATTACTCCCATCTTGAAAGATCTACACTGGTTACCAATTAATGAACGCATAAAGTTTAAGATTCTAATTCTCACTTTCAAGGCTTTGCATGGTTTGTCTCCCTCGTACATACAAGAACTGATACCGTAAACGTCCATGTATAAGCCGCATCCGTAGATAAGTTTACGGCAAGTCTCTACCGTCCTTCAAGAACCCTCCGCTCATCTACATCGCTCCGTCTTAACCCTACCAGCTATAATTTGAAGTCTTATGGATCTAGAGCTTTCGCTGTCGCCTCGCCACAACTTTGGAACGATCTCCCAGAACAAATAAAAAACTCTGATAATCTCCACACTTTCAAAACACGACTTAAAACTTATTTATTCAAGGAAATTTTTGTATAACTTTTTCGTTTATGAATTTATTTTTAATTTTTTTTAATTTAGATCACGTCTTGGATAGGCGCTATATAAGAACTATTATTATTAAGAGATCCCGCCATATGAACAGCACTTGAACATCGGATTATTGATTGGCAACAATTGCGTTCTTGCCCTAAAACTAAGATCCATAGTTCCTGGAAGGTCGAATGACCCATACGCTATACGAACAACGTTGGGCTGGTGAGTAATAGGAGCCAGAAACCATAGAAATCATGAAAATGAATTGAGATGACAGCTGGAGCTATTCACCTGGAAGTTGCCAACTCCTTGGAAACAGATTCCTACATCAACACCCTTCGCCACTTCTTATGCAGGCGTGGTCCTGTGCGTCAGATGCGCAGTGACAATGGTTCAAATTTCATTGGAGCAAGAAGAGAGCTGAAGGAAGCGCTTCCCGAAATGGACCAAAATCAAGTAAAGCAAGAAATGCTGAAAGAGAGCTGTGACTGGTTCGAGCTCAAACTCAATGTCCCGACTGCCAGTGACATGGGTGGAATTTAGGAGCGCCAAATAAGAACTGTGAGAAGTGTGCTTTGCGCCCTACTAGAGAAAAACGGCCATCAAATGAACGATAAAGCCCTACGAACCTTCATGTGCGAAGTGCAGGCAGTAGTTAACAGCTGAGGGTACCACATCGTCAGACACAGCAGAACCACTCACTCCTTTTCACTTCCTGACTGTGAAAACGAAGGTAGTTTTGTCTCCACCAGGAAAATGTATTCAAGACCTGTATTCAAGAAAATGGTGGCAACGGGTTCAACATTTAACGAACGAATTCTGGTCCTGCTGATGTCAGAAGATCAGTGAAGACCGGGGAATCCCTGTCGAGGAGCCAACAGAGAAGTTTTGATTACCGGTAGTACTATGGATCCCTATGTTATAGATAAAATGAACAATGAGACGATTTTGTTATTGTTTACGATTAAGCTAGTGATTTGAGTAAATTAAGGTATTAATTTAGGGGAGCCACGTTACTGCTTCGTTAGAATCGGTTGTTGCGAAATACTTTGTGGTTGATTTACCTACCGTTTTGAATACCGCGTTACAGATAAGTATAGATCATAGCTCGCTTTTCAGTTCTACTTTAAGTACTTAAGAGTGCATGTCAGTAAAAAATCAAACATTTTCGAATTTTCATGGCCACAGCTCAAAAATCGATTTTGCTCAAATTTTGTCAAGATGTAGCCTATTATGTCTCTAAATGCACTGTATAGTTTTTTAAGTCATTTGTATTTATATTTTGAAGAAAATGCAAATTTAAGAGTTCGTGTCGAAATCGCCATTTCTTCCGCAAAAATTAACGCTTACTTTGCCATCAAATTTCGCTACAAAAACCAATTCATATCAGCTCAAAACCTCCTAAAAGCTCTTCTGTGATATCTCTACATAAGGTTTACGTGATTTTTTCGAAATTTGAATCACCGCTTGCATCCAAAATAATTTCAACTTTAAGACGCCTGGTTTGACTTGACTGAAGGTACCCCTGAAACTGCATCGTTTTTCAATCTGACAATATTTGCACCGTTAACTCTCTAAGTGATAAGCTGTCAAGTGATATAAAAATTTCTTTGGGGAAATGTATACGTGCTGCGTGACAGTTAATCAAATTCATGTGACTTTGACCTTTTGACATCAAACGTCCTAATTTGCATAATCATCGAAGATGAAAAACAAGTCACTTAAAATTCTTGTTTTAACTTTTTTACAGCAAGAATCGAAATCTTGACAATAATTCCTACCTGTTTATGACTTATTTGTTGTTTAGAACTTCTAATTTTACCACAAATCGTATAAATAGTGTCAGCCAACAGTTGGTGTACATGCGATTAACATTCAATACGTTCATGTCCCATGGTCAGTTCACTTTCACAGTGATGACATTCTCTTATAATGGTTAAATTGGCTCATTAACCTTTTCCTTGTAACCTCCCGTGCAGCTGGGAACGGTATTCTTTCAACCGGAATGTGTAATACACCAATTCACGTGGCATCTAGTGTTTGGTTGATGAGTGGTGTGAGACGCACCGCCCATAAACCAATAGTTTTGGCCTGAAGGAACAACATAACAGCAGACCAGTAGTGCTGTAAAAATAAATTAGTGTTGAGTTTGACTTGGATCGAGTTTTAGGATAGTCATACCCACCCTTCGCTCGAATTGCTTTCGGAGGCCCTGAATAAGCATCGGAGTCGTACCCAGACCTGAATTACGTGCTTGCTTGCTCTCAATTACTACACTGACGCATCAGTTTCAAGGATTCATTCATCACCATTTGTTTAAAATTATGCACTAACGCAGCCTTTTCTACTTTGAGAGTGGCAAAGGGGTTTTCCGTGATTCATGATCAGACTACTTTACAGCTGTAATCACGACCCGTGACAGTTGTAAAATTCAGCGTGATGCGTGACAGTAACTCGAAGCTCGCTCTTTCTTTTTCATTTCCAAAATGGAAGTCAAATTCTTAGTTAGCTGAAAACTGTTAACGTTGAAAGGAGCTCTTTTTAACAAAGTTTCTCTGACTTAAGTAAGCATCAACTGAGAAAGCTACCCGAAAAACTCTGTTACCTGTACACACCTGTTTCCCGTTTTGAGCTTCTTTTCAGAAAATCCTGGTTTTTTGATCAAATAAAAATGCATTTATACACACTGAATGTTAATAGAAAGAGTTATTATGGTCACTTTACCTCAATCTAGCTATTTGCAATCCTTCGGGTCAACAATGAAGGTTCATTCGGGTTTTCCTAAAACGAGGACAACCAAGGAATCTGGAATCCGGAATAAGAACTTAAACCAAAGTCACGTAAAATGATCCAGGGTCTATTATGTAATAAGATTAGGTGTATTGATG
Source organism: Montipora foliosa (assembly GCF_036669935.1). Taxonomy (NCBI): domain Eukaryota; kingdom Metazoa; phylum Cnidaria; class Anthozoa; order Scleractinia; family Acroporidae; genus Montipora; species Montipora foliosa. The sequence goes on along the minus strand of NC_090870.1, from coordinate 20,157,328 downwards.
GTTCAAAATAGAATTTTGAACCAGCTGGGAAGTTCAAAACATGTTTAAAATTTCATGTGAATCTCTCTCTAAAAGCCAAGGATTTCTAACTTCTATTCTATGCATTCCTATTCCGGAATACGGGCAATCCAATGCATCCTAACATTGTACGTGCAATACTTATGGAAAAGCATTTTACCACACGAAATGGAATGTAGCGAAAGGTGACTATTCCAACTTGAAAAATGACGAATCAAAGGCATATACGAGTGCAGCGAGAGAGAGTCTAGCTGAACTCACAGTCAACACATCGGAATCAGTGGAAACTGATTTCGCTTAACACATGTAGGCTGGGTCTGCTCTTGATATCTCTATGATGGAGGCAATATTATGTGTCACAACTTTCTTGATAAAAGAGTTCACACTGTAACCATGTTCAGCTGCAAGTACAACAGGTTTCCCTCAGAGTCTAATGTCTCCTAAAATGTTAAATGCATTCGATCAGTTTCGAAAGACAAAAATAATGCTGTGAAACGTGCTTCGTTCACCTTATAATTAGTTTAAAAAAACTACATACATACCAACGAGATGCTTTATTAACATCTTTCCGACGTTGAGTCTTTTCGGTTCCGTAGTAATTTCGGCCTTCGCTCGAGTTTCACTGTGTTCCGGATTCCGGATTCCAACTTTTAAGCAAATGCGGTTCATTTAATCATTAAGCCTTCAATTTCCATACCTTAACAACAAACAGCAACAGGTAAGTTGCTTTTCAGTTTGTGAAAATCATCAGATTGAATATAAACTTTAAAAAACTTGCCATCGCAGATATTGTATTCATTTCTTGCCACACTCCTATGCCATCACTACTGTATAAAATGCTGTTGATGAAACTAACATTATCCGATTTTAACCCCTACTGAACATTAAAGCCTACGCGCATGTGTCAAAGATTCTCAGTTGGGCAATGTATGCCGATCACACACCATCACTCTCAAGACCCTGGGTACCAGCGTCAGATTCTATGGCTGTCTTTGTATGTCTGATATGGCTGGCAGTTTCAATGTCAATCCTCAGAGTAGTCGGGTATGCTTTGATATGATTTTTGATTGTAGACACTTTTCGGTCACACAATCCTTTTCCACCACTGGGCTGCTAACGCCTTGCATCTTTTGAAATGGCCTGCGGAACTCGAAACCTTGTACCTCCGGGCTCCTGCTCTTGTCCAGCTTATTACTAGAGTCGGGCGATGATGACGGCAGAGGCAGGCGAGAGGTCGCGCGACCTCCTCCTTCCCCGCCAGTTCTCCATCCCTACTTGTACACGCCTGCTTCAGTCTCCAGTTTCTCATCTCCTTCGCACGCCTGTCACGCATGCTACTTTTTCAGTTGGTTACTTGTGTCGGAGCGACTGTGGAAAAAAGAGCTCCTTTCAAAGTTAAGTGTTTTCAACTAACTGAGTATTTACTTTTGGAAATAAGAAAGAAAGAGCTAGTTTTTTATGTTTTTCTTGAAACCACTGGGTGCTTATCATTTAGCCAAATTTCGGTTTGAGATTAAATGGAAAGGCAATTTTCCGGAAAATGTTTTCGGAAATTGTGAACAACCTCCAGAGGTAGTCCTCTTTTTTCGTTTGGAATGGAATTCGAGACATTATCTTACCATTTGCGAGAATCGTTCCGTTTAAAATATGCAGGGTGGAATGCTGTGTGGTAAATGGTAAGCCCCATTCTCATCCGGTTGGTCATTAAATTCAGAAAATCGCTTAATTACCTTTATGCAAACAATCATTCCATCCGGATTATTTGGCTAAATGGTAAGAACCCACTTATCTATCACGCATCACGCTGAATTTTACAACTGTCACTGGTCGTCATTACGGCTGTAAAGTAGTCCGATCATGAATCACGGAAAACCCCTTTCCCACTCTCAAAGAGAAGGCTGCGTTAGTGTAGCATTTTAAATAAATGGTGATGAATAAAACCTTGAAAATTGATGGGTCAATATAGAAATTGAGAGTAAGCAAGCATGCAGTTCAGGTCTGGGTACGACCCCTATGCTTATTTCCTCTGAAAGCTATTCGTGGGAAGGATGGGTATGACTATCCTTAAACTCGATATATTAAGTCAAACGTAAGACTAATTTATTCTTACAGCACTACTGGTCTACTGTTATGTTCCGCACATCAACAAAACCTTACCGGAGGTCTGCCAGGGGGAATTCCAACAAGTGACATAGCCTAAGAAGTAGCGATGGCATTTAATATGAAATCGCGACAAACGACATCCTTTCTTTAAATTTCCGACCGCAACGCTCACAGCAACGTGAAACATTGACAAAACGCAGACACGAGACCTCTTAAAATTCAGACAAGCGACACGGAAACCCCCAACCCCGGCACGGCTTCTTACTGGAAAATCACTAAATGTCTCGTGAGTGTGTCACATGAGCTCGTGTGTTGTTGAAGGAATACTGTTCCCAGCTGCACGGGAAAGTTCCCTATGGTACAGATATTCAGTTTGTGATATTATGAGGTTACCAGGGAAAGGTTAATGAGCCAATTTGGCCATTATAAGAGAATGTCATCACTGTTAAAGTGAACTGACCATGGGACATGAACGTATTGAATATTAATCGGATGTACACCAACTGTTGGCTGACTCTATTTATATGATTTGTGGTAAAATTGGAAGTTCTAAACAACAAATAAGTCATAAACATGTAGGAATTATTTTCAAGATTTCGATTCTTGCTGTAAAAAATTTAAAACAAGAATTCTAAGTCACTTGTTTTTCATCTTCGATGATTATGCAAATTAGGACGTTTGATGTCAAAAGGTCAAAATCACATGAACTTGATTAACTGTCACGCAGTGCGTATACATATCCCCAAAGAAATTTTTATATGACTTGAAAGCTTATCACTTAGAGAGTTAACGGTGCAAATATTGTCAGATTTAAAGCTTTATCGCATGTTGAAAAACAATGCGGTTTCGGGGGTACCTTCAGTCAAGTAAAACCAGGTGTCTTAAAGTTGAAATTATTTCGGATGCAAGCGGTGATTCAAATTTCGAAAAAATCACGTAAACCTCATGTAGAGATGTCACAGAAGAGCTTTTAGGAGGTATTGAGCTGATACGAATTGGTTTTTGTAGCAAAATTTGATGGCAAAGTAAGCGTTAATTTTTGCGGAAGAAATGGCGATTTCGACACGTTTTCTTAAATTTGCATTTTCTCCAAAATAAAATACAAATGACTTAAAAAACTATACAGTGCATTTGGAGACATAATAGGCTACATCTTGACAAAATTTGAGCAAAATCCATTTTTGAGCTGTGGCCACCTTTTGTTCGATTTTTGTGAACATGCCCTCTTAAGAACCCTTGAGATCAAGACACATTGGAAACTAGAAGACAAGTTAGAGCAAAACTTTCTAGGAAATCAAGACCCATGAACGTTGGTAAGCATCAATTTACTTTGTTTAAGGTTATAAGGTTACAAGATTTTGTGATTGATACGTTACAAGTTTCGGTAGATTTTGACTGTCTTCAAGTTCCTTTGAATATCATGTGCTTTTAGTTCTGTGATCATTTTAGCTATGAAAAAACGAATATTTAGGTGATTTCTTAATGTAATTATTTCAGTTGACCACTTCGATAAGAGCCCTGAGGCCACAAGAATAGGAATACGAAGGAACAATTCAAGAAAGAATCGTAAACTTATATCAGCTTTGGTGTCTTCGACTGCGCATGTAACAACCCGGCAGCGAGGTTTCATTTCTAACTTGAGCGAAACCATTACACTCCCTTCAATTGCTGAGAAACTTTGTTAGCCGGAATCCACCTTCTTTCAGCCTGTCAATTAATGTGGTTGCCATTGTTACTGCCTGACTGACATTACTGATAGACTTCAACAGGTCATCAACATAGAAATTGCAGCAAACAGTTTCTTGGACATCTTTGCCATTGCAATCATTATCATCTGCAGTTTTTCTGAGTGCCTTGTTTACACAACGAAGGGAGAATGTCGCACCAAATTTATGTAGCTGCATTTGAAATTCCTCTGAGTCGTTAACAAGGTTGTCAGGTCACCATAGAAATCGTAGGGCATCACAGTCGCTTGGCCCAACCTGCACTTGGTGGAACATTTGGTGGAACACTCTATATCAGCAATAAGGACGACTTCTTCCTCCTTGAAGCGCATGGGGACACCAGATAGGTTGTTGATATAATCTGGACATTGAAGAAGCTGATTGTTCAGCACTGTTCCTTGAAATCTTGCAGCTGCATCAAACATGACTCGCAACTTTCCTGGGTTATTTGGATTGATGGCCGGATGGTGTGATAGGTACCATGTTTTACTGCTATGTTGGTTATCCTCTGCCCTGGAAAGTTTGCGAGCATGACCTTCAGCAATATACCTGTCAATTACTGAGCGGTATTTTGCTTGCAGTTCCGTATCCCTCTCCAGGTGGCGCATTAGATGACTTAGTCTTATGTCAGCCATCTGCCAATTAAAAGGGAGGTTGCGATGTTCACTTTCCCAAAGGAGCGCCATGCTGTAATGGTTGTTTTTTTGACATGGTGTGGTTAATGATTTCTTCAGCTCTCCTATCCTCGACTGACATGGACCAGTAGGGTTTTGCGTCACACAGTGACTCAGATTTCCAGGACAGCTCAACTTGACGGTTTAGGTGCTGTTTGAATGTTATGTAAATCATAGCACTGGCACTTCAGTCCATCGCCTGCTTGGCCAAGGACAGCAAAACCGAGACAAGAATGGATTGCAACAGGTTCATCTGGGCTGCCATAACGAATGAAAAATAATGAAAGCTTCAGGGATGTCGGTTTCAATAATCAGAGAGACCATTTTCCACTCAACATCTGGGAAGGGAACACCATGTAGGTGTGGCCACTTCTCCTTGGTAGTAATGCACTTTTGGTCCAGAGGGATTGCCAGCTCCTTTCGAGACCACACTTCCTGCAGTTGCAGTTTCTGAGGTTCTCGTCAACAAGATATTCCACTATGAGATCAACTCATTCTCCGTTTGGGAGTCGTTGTGGTCGCTATGGTCGAAAAGGTTAAGCGTTCTGCTCGGCCTGTAAGTCCCAAGGAATGAACAAGGGATGGATCCACCAGAGTGACTTTAGACTCAGAGTCCAGCATTGCATAAGTTGTGATGACTTGTGCGTCTAGAGAAGTACCTGCAGGAGGACTGTTCTAGAGTCTGTGTTCTGGGTGGAAAAGCAACAAGTGGTCGGACTTATTGCATTGCCTTCTACAACCGCAGTATCTTGTGCATTGGTATGAGTGGTTGGATGGAGGTGGGTTTGATGAAATGCTTCACATCCCGTGATTCTGCGTCTGAAGAAACTGGGGCATGACTCCATGATAATGAGTGTTCATTATCGTTGAGACAGTTATGGCATAGCTTTCTAGAGGAGACTAGGGTGTTTCTTTCTTTTGGGGACTTTGATTTGAACGTCCTGCATCAGTACAATGGGTAAGCTTGACCACAGCAGCAACAGTAGTCACTTGCACATGCTTTATTCTTGAGCAGCTGGTTGGATGACGGTGTTCTTGACTTTTGGTTCTTGGTAATTGTCATGGTTGTGAGCTTTGGCTTGTCCAGTTTGCCGTTGGTCTATGGTTTCTTGTCCTTGAAGGAGTTGCCGTGTCCATATTGCTTCAACTTGGAGTACACATGGTGGTTAGCAATGTTTGCATGCCTAGTGAGGACGTCCACAAAGTTGATTAGGGTCGAAAATCTTAAACCTTTTGCCTCAAGATCGAAAGCAAAAGCAGCAAACTTGCCATGGATTGGTTTCAGCAGGTGATCAGCCATACAATATTCCCTTGATTTATTTGAGTCAGGCTTTTCATTGACTTTTGGGTTGCAAGAGCCATTGTAGCCTGACCAGTGAATTCTCAGAGCCACCTTGTCGTTGTTGGGTACCGGTGGTCCCTTGATGACCTTTTCAACCAGGGATCCGACGATCATACATGGTGTGCCATATCTGTCCTCAAGGATTTCAGGCATGATGGACTCCTGTAACGGTCTTGCTTGAGTAGTGGTAGGACCTCGTTCGCTGCACTTTTGACGGTTGGAATTTGGACGTTCTGATTGGTCGATTCAAATGTTGGCAGGAAATTCAAATTTGGGCGGGAAATGCAAACATACGTAAGGTGTTTTGGGGTGCTTTGCGTAATCATGCTGGATAAAAAGATAACCGTCAGGAAATTCAAAATTCAAATAATGACGTCACAGACACGTGACAACTCCCTTGTGCGAACCCTCAGGAAACAGGTTGGGGTGTTTTGCGTTATCATGTTGGAAATTCAAAGTTGGGAGTATTACAGGCCCCTTACTGTCAGAAAAAACACCAGAGGAAAAATGAAATCCAACAGGTTTTAATGTACAAGAAAATCAATGGTACTATTTGTATAACGTCCCTCCAGTCACATCTGAGTAGAGTCTCCTTTAAGTCAACTAAGTCAACCTTAGTGTCCCTACTCAGTCAAAACTATATACAAACGGGAAATCATGAAATTGAAGTGTTGAAAAACGAAGGTAAAAAAAGTGAACAACTCTAATAAAGCTTTCAGTAACGCTCCCAAGCTTGATTTTCATAGATTTTTCAGAACGCTTCGATTGTATCCTTGCGCATTGGAAGACGACATTTCTTTCTTTGGAGATGGCGTTCATGTACATGTAGCTGTTGCTTTTGAACTCGAACCATGCTTTGAAACTCCGAGCAGCAAGAGGTAACTTCGTCTTCATCCACCAAGTTTGTGCTAGGAATCCTTTCGAGACAGTCTTCTGCCTTTTTTTCTCTTTTTAAAAAGAGTTCTTGACACCTCACTGTAGAAATGAACGTTTCTCATCATTAGGTTACATGAAAAAAATTTCGGAGATCTTTCAGCAGGTAACCATGTTGTAAAAGGAGGGTGAAGAGAAGAGGGTTTTGGAATATAATTATAGAGACGTCGCGCACAGGATTGGTTGAGAGGGGATGACATCACACTCAGGGATTGGTTGAAAAGATGACGTCACAGGGACCCAGACCCCTCACAGTAAAAAAATGGAAACAACGCCATCTTAAATAGTTTAAAACAAGACAAAAATAGGATTATTGTTACGAAGGAAATGATTTAATTAACAATAAAAGAGCTATTGACAATTGGGAACGTGGGAGGCAGCCTGGTGCGGACCCTCGTCCTGTTTTATCCAAATTCGTGTCCATAGGTTATTGTAAGCAAAATTGCAAAAGTCAAGCAAGTCTCAGTCTCTGGGCGCGTTCTGTATTCGCAAAAAAGGGAGGCCTAAGGACCCATGCATTCAATACAGTATCACAGCCTTTAGTTTGTACACGTAAAAATCGTTCACGTATCATCATCATCATCATTTTGTTTTTCTTCATCTTGCGTTGGGATGGGACGCGGTTGGAACATCTTGTTCAAGAAAAATTTCCGTCTCTCCACAGCCATGTCTATAGCTCTTCAACATCCATTGAATCCTCCTCCATGAAACGATGAATTTCCAACATGATTACGCAAAACACCCAACCTGTTTCCTTAGGGTCCGCAGACGGGGGTGTTACGTGCATGTGCTGTCATTGTTTGAATTTTGAATTTGCAGCTGAACGTATGTTTGCATTTCTCGCCAAAATTTGAATCGACCAATCAGAACGCGCCAATTCTAACTGTCAAAAGTGCAGCGGACGTGACGCACATACGCCATGACGTCATGAACGTCCGTACGTCTGTCCGCCCCTTCATGTATGCCAATGTGACCAGTACACGTAACCATATCATGGGCTCAAGTTTAGAGGTCATGGAGGATGCAATACTCCATTTGACACTGTAGCTAGTTTACAGCATACATCTTTGATATTGGACATCAATATTATGGTCAATTGACAGCTGTCAAAACAAGGTATCCGCTGACCAGTATCACATGACCATATCGTGGGCTCAAGTTGGACCTTACCGAGGTCAGCTGTTAATTTGAAGTTGACCTCTGACCAGGGAGTGGTTGTGGATTGGATTGCAGGTTCAAGTCAGACACACACACACACCTGAACGAGGCTTCATTTTTCGCGCTCTTTCTGTCGCTCGACGCGGCTACACAGCCATACTATGTCAACAAAAGCTCTTGACAGTCGATGCTTTTCGTGTTCAGGTATGGTTTTCTTGCATTTTTTGCTGGTTTCAGTCCAGGTTTAACATAATATAGCTGTGGTCAGGACACATTGGTGGCTACGTAGTTATTCAAGTCAAGCATTGAAGCGATATAAACTTAAAGCTGAGTGTTTATTTTAAATTTTTTTAGGGCTGCTTTTTGCTCTGAATTGCAGTTTTTGGTATGTCTTAATATTTTTAATTTTGAATCTACTAAGGTTGCAAGATGCCTGGACGGCCTGTGACAGCAGAACAGAAACGAAAGAGGAGAGAAAGAGAACGAGAACAACAAAACGGTACACCAGTAATAGCTTAAAGTTGGTGGAAGAATTTTCTCCACAAATTCTTTTCTTGGACACTAAACCGTTTGTTATTTCTACGGATGAGTTATGTCAAGTGGATGCATTCTAAAAAGTGGTTTATTCGTTTTTTCCTTTGTTCAGGAATGAAACTCGAATTTTTACTGTTAACTGGAATTAAATAACAATTACCTGTACTCTTTTTGGACAAAAATAATCGATCTTTTGCTGGTTTGTTTGGCTTTAAAATGCAAGCTAACAAGAAGTTTTTTTACTTGGCTTGCCTAACTGTTTTTCGATGTGCCTCGACAGTGACAAGAAAATTGTGCACTTATGTTCTAAACATGTAATCGCAATGAGTTCTCGTAAAAGTAAGAGGAGAAATATCACCAGCTTGTGTTTTCAGAAGTTTGTTTAGAGAACGTACAGGTAATTTGTTGGAGATCTTGTTTGAAGTTTGTCCTTTCGAGCCGATTCTGGTTCTAAGCCAAGCTGGCGTGTTTCAATGAAATACATCAAAATGTAAATGATCTCGTTTTCAGAGATAAAGTGGAATAAATAAAGTACGATCTGTCACATCACGAGCTATAGTAGGTCTGTGATTTCTAATTTTAGTCTGATTCCTATTCGCTGCCTTTAGACAGTCTACTCTGAAATGGCTTCTTTCCTTTTCTGTTCGCTTGCTGAGGATTTGCTTGCTTTCTTTTAGAACTCTTGCGATTCAAGAAAAATTAATTGCCTAACTGGTGAATTCGACAGTAGATTACACTGGAAAAACCAATATCACACTTGTCCCTTCGTGATTCATGCGATCAGTCAGTTTTTCAGGTGAAATTAACCATGGAATTCACTAGTTAAACAGCGAAGAAAATGACATAATTAAGCAATATCCGCGAAAACCAA
>NC_090870.1:20137971-20140471 GCF_036669935.1 Montipora foliosa | reverse complement strand
GTAAGACGGGCTGTGATGGGTCGAGCACTGGAAATTGGTGGGGTTGTTGATGTAGTTGGCTGTGGCATAAGCAGGGTTTTGTGGAGCTGTGATGTTCAGAGGTGTGGTAAACGTTGACTACACTGGATTGCTCAAAGAGGTAATTTCAGTTGCTGTGGTGCACGTTGCCACACTACAGTCGATTGAATGTTTAGATCATAGGCGACAGGTACTGATCTTGCAGATTCAACAAGAGCTTCACTGGGTAGCTCTGAGACATACAAGGAATCGTTTTCTGATGTCTCACCTTCCCGTTTTTCTGTAACCCTAACTTCCAATTCCATTAGGACTGCATTTCTTCTTGCTTCAGTTAGCCTTTGTTCACTTTTCATTTTCAAGGATACCAGTCTCAGTGTTCCTTTCAACTGCTCTTCAATTTCTCTCATCCTTGCTAACTCATGTTGTTTCCTCAGCAATTCAAAAATTTTATTTCACTATCAATTTTCCTCTGTTCTTCATGTTCTGCGAATTTAAGTGCTAACTCGGCCATTGCAGCTTCAAGCTTTCATGCTCATACTGAAGAAGTAGTTGATCTCTTGCTATGCTTCGAAAACTTGACGAGTGCGTGACTGTGCATGACTCCTCACATCTTCCATAACTTAAGCGTTAAAATGTGTTGAACAGCCGCAAAATTATCCCTTTCTCAGGAAAGGTCTTGAAAATGTAAATCTTAGATTTCCATTTCCTTGCCTTCTGCAAATTCCATACATTGATTGTGGGAGTTCATGAAATCATTCCGCAGTGTTTCATACGTTCATAGGATTCTTGAGGAGTACTCTGATCTTCCTTTGTGCGGATGTGAGTGTGCCAAGGTGGCCAGAATGCAACCGTTTGAGCGATAACGCCTTTTCGCTCCTCACTTCTTCAAGATCCAGTCGAACAGAAGTGTTAGGGTTAGATGGATAATAAAGTTACAAAGGACCTAACACAACCTGATCATGTGAGATATAGACCCTATGCAAAAATGGCTGCCTTTAAATTATTCTTTTCATATTCAAAATAGCCCAACTAATCTCGTTTGGGATAACAAATTCTTTAGAATTTTTGTCTCAAAAACGAGGTTAATTGGGCTATTTTGAATATGAACAAAAGAATAATTTAAAGGCAGCCATTTTTGCATAGGGTCTATGTGACAGTTAAAGCCAACTGCATGCTTGGTTTATCAAGAGGAACTGTGCTGGGATGATCAACAAAAACCGACTCGAACTGTTGCGCACCCCCATGGTGTGTTCCCATTTTTGTCATACTTCCCATTTTGGGTTCTGCAAACACCAGTGCTAATGATAAAAGTAGAGAAAGTCCAAAGGCGTGCATGAATAATGAACTATCATACAAGGACAGACTGTGTAGAACACACAGATGCATAATTCAGGCTAAGTAAGGTAAAGCAAATTTGATTAGTCAGTTAAGGAGATAATTATCTCAACTAACTATAACACATTCGAGCGCTTAAACACCTGTAGCTTCTACTAAATTACTTTGGTAACCAAAGTCGGTATTTACTCAAGATGGTGATGCATGTCGTGTCTTGTGTTAGCCTTATCAGATGGAACCGTTGTTTGTTGCAGGTCAGGCCAAAGCAGTAAACCACCTTGAGACAAAAGCGATAACTTTGAATAATCTTGTGACCCTCTTCTTATTCTTGACATCTTTTGTTGCTAAACACAATGTTAATTAGGGTTGTTTTCCCCATATAAAGATTTTGCATGACCCACATGCAACAGATACATGTAATCTGCTTTGTTTAGAGCTGAGATGTTTTTAGCGTTATAGCAATGTGAAGTTACATTGTAGGTGAATAAGGAATTTACATTGGGGAAGCTGCATTTTGCTGTTACTTTAGCAAGAATGCTTTTCATGTTCCACAGGAGCACTAACTTTTGGCTGTGACATTTTAGAGGAAGAAATACATGTAACTTTACTTGTAACCTTGCGTAGGTACATTGCATTGTTTAGTGAAACCCAGCGATCTTTTTCATTTTGTCTTCAGGATAAGAAGGCCACCTTAGTAATCAACCACGATGTTGACACGGTTATGGAAGGACTTATGGATGGCCTGGGATTATCCATTCCACAATATGGAGAAAAGCAATGGTGGATTAGGGCATGCATGGACAACAACAGTCCGAACACTACAGACAAAAGAAAATGTCAAGTGGATTTTGAGACACAGTCTGTTAAAAGGCAGAAGGGTTGTTGTCACAAAGATGAACAGTGAGATGGTGTACTGACTGTGTTCAATCTTCAAGTCATACTATCCTAGTATATTCTTAACTCTAGAAGTAATAGAGCGGCTTTAGTAAGTTCTGTGATAATTTGGATTCACCTGATGGTCTAAAACTGTTAATTTCATTTTATAATTATCTTAATGATGATGTGTGTACCTCATTCCGCATACCGGTGTTAACATAAACCAGAAAGAGTTGCAGAGAGTGATGAAATTGTTGTCAAATTTGCTCCA
>NC_090870.1:20120471-20125471 GCF_036669935.1 Montipora foliosa | reverse complement strand
AGTTAACTTTACCACAGCCGTGCCAGGCCACATCACAGTAATCAAAAATAGGTGAAATCATTGTCTTGTTAAGGCGCTCAGCAGCAGCCATGGGATTAGAAATTCTCAAACGCCTAAAAACACCCAATTTCCTGGAGACCTTATTGACCACGTGCTCAATATGGTTGTTAAAACTCAAGTGCTGATCAATCACAACGCCAAGGTATTTGAAAGATTTTGTCAAAGAAGATCCATTGCAGAATAAGCTTATACTATCCTCCCGCTTAAGCTGTTGGTGTGAGCCATAAATTACATATTCAGTCTTGCTCATATTCAGGAAAAGCTTATTTTCTTGCTTCCACGAAGAAATTCGGTTGATATCATTGTTAAGGCTTGCTTCTAACTCAATAGCAGTTTTGGCGGTAAAAAACAACACTGTGTCGTCTGCATAAAGCAGAACTTGCGAGAAGCAGATGCAGGAGGGCATCACCGATGTTGTAAGAAAAAAGAATGTAGTGATTTCAGTGGATTATAATTGTAGTACGTTGGAGAAATTGTAGATTGCTTAATGTAATACAAAAAAGGACAAAAAAAATTTAAATGGTTTTGTGAATGAGACATCACCTTCAGCCAAACCTTGTTGGGGGTAGCGTACCCTTCCTATCATCGGTACAAATCTGAGCAGGTTTTAAGGTATTCTAAGTCATCTTCTGTGAAGATCCTGACAGGATTTCCTTCAGGTGAAGTTTTAACAAAAAGATTACCATCCATTGTCCAAATACTGTGAATGTAACCATCTCTTCGTTTTCTATTAGCTGAGTCCACCAGCCCTCTTCTGTATGATGTCAAGTTTTCGTTGATAAAGAGACGGTCGTTGAATCTTGCTGCAGCGGCCGCATATCCAGGAAACAAGTCCGAGGGTTTGATATTTTTCAGCTTCATGCATTGTTTGTACAGCTTGGTTTTAATTTTATGACTGCAACATTTTGCAATTATAGCTTTGGCACCGCTTTTCCGTTTCAGTTTATGTGAGATTTCGATGTCGCTTGGAGCTACTTGAACATCGAGTGCAGCTGTTAACTTTAGAACGGCTTCTTCGGTTGATTGGTAGGAGTTTTCAGGAATTCTGTGGAATTCTAGGCTGTTTTTGCGTGTATATTGTTCTAGAATATCCAGCATCTCATTAAATGGTCGACTTCTTCAAATTGTTGATCTAAATCTCTTCATGTCGCTTCAAGTGAGGTAGTTGTCGCATGCAATTTCTTTTCTAAAGCATCGTTGGACTTGGCAGTATTGTTCTTTGTCCTTTGTTTGGATACAAGTTCTCAAATCTGCTAATTCCTTCTTTAATTGTTTGTTTTCAAGCGCAATTGATGACAGTAATCTGTATGTCGACCAGCATTTATTTGATTTCGTGTAGGCTTGGCTCTTATTGCTCTGCTTGGTCACTCACCTGAGATAGATTGTCTTCGTTGCTCGCTCCGGCCTCACTGTTCGCCATGTTGCTTCTCTTAGCGGCCGAGATTTCTTCTTCAACAGAACCATGGGCACCTCTTTTATTTTTCCGGCTTGGCGGCATAAAGTTCTTGATTGCTTGATGTTGTCAGTTTCCCCGTAATTGATAGATAATCATCGAAAGAGAAAGGCGAAGCTCTGCGAAGAACAATGTAAACTCTAAGATAACTGGCAATAGGAATTTAAGCAGCAATGTGGACATCGTTTCTCCTGGTCGGTTCAAGGTCTCTCGCAGAGTTCACTATCTCATCCTTGAGGGGGTTCCAGCGTATTTCAAGTACCTTTTGTTCCAACCTGTCCGTCTCTTCTCCTCCACGAAGGGTGCTCTTGACTTGACAGTGTTGTCCTCTTAAGATACGACATTCCTTTCTCTAAAGCCCCAGCTAAATGATCAAGCAGTTTCATCCAACCTCTCTTTTGTTGCACACAACAGGAGGGGGCTAAGTGAACAAACAATGATCCCTTCATTGATCCCTTAGACTTGTTGTCACATAGGTATACTGACATACCAGCCTGGCCACTTCTAGGTGGCCAGGCTTGTATGTCAGAGGCTGTTAGGTCCGCTGTAGAGATCCATAATTTGTTGTTCGTTTCCAAACCTCTTCTTAACAATAGTAATTGCTTCTTCATAATTTGCTGCAGTGTGGACCATTCTCGTCCCCAAGAAAACGGACTCTGGTCACAGCCAAAGCAGGAAGTCCATGAATCACAGACTTCCGGCTCTTCTGTGCATTCTCAGAAGTTTGAAATAATAGCAGTCTTCAACCGTTACAACATTATACTATTACCATGACTGCGCATATTTTTGGCTGTGGCCAGAGTCCGTGTTCTTGCCAATGACCAAAAGGAAAATGAACTCTGGGGACCAGAATTTTGTGAGACACCAGAGATGGCTTCACTAGCAGGTTTCGTAAGGAGTAACTTCAGATAATTAAAGTTGTCAGTTGGAGCCAATATAGGATTCTTGTGAATGTGAATAGAGGATTCAAATGCATCCCAGAAAGCGGGCCATGTACTAACAATCCCATCAAATTTTTGTAAGTCAAGTTTAGGTAATTTAACTCGAGGGGTTTTTTCTTGTGAAGATGCAGAAAGTGGTGTAGATTGACTAGATTTGAGGAAGTCAACATTACCCAAAACAACTTCAGTAGGTACAGACATCTCAGGGCTTACTGGTGTACATGTTTCGTCTTGTTTTAGCAGCAATAACAACAACACCAAACATTTATTTTTGCCACAAAAATACAAGAAAGATAACTGTAGAGTGAGGAACTTAATTGGACAAAAAAAACTCCTCGGAATAGTAAGAACTAAATGAGCTGAGTAGTTAAAAGGTTTAAGAGCAGTTCTCTGAGAAAGTCAGGCAAAGTTGTGTGAATGTAGGTTGTCTGGATGGATGAACGAAAACACTCATATTAGGGCCAGCTAACGTATCGTTGCCATGGTAACCGCCATTGATATGACACCCTTCGAGCAGGAATGTTACTATCAAATAGTTAACATATCTGTGTCCACTTCTCGGATAAATGAAGGGGTAGTTTCTAAAGAAACTGTGATGCTGCGTCGGTGGGGAAGTAGTATACAAAAATTTGGTTTTATCAACGGAGTTGATAATGTAAATTGGCCACCGTACAGAGATTCTAAAAGCTGACGTTTCGAGCGTTAGCCCTTCGTCAGAGCGAATCGAGGGATTATGGGTTACGTGTAGTTTTTATAGTAGAGTAGGAGCTATGCTATTGGTGGTAACGTGGCAACGTGAAAAATAGGAATATATTAGTTAAATGAAAACCGTTCGTTAATACCGTGAGGATTAAGGGTGCCGATTTGAAAGATGAATTTTTGTTCCAGATTCTTGCGGCTTTCCGTCGTACCTAGATGTAGGGAAAGGCCGCAGATAGCCATGTGTTTTTTGGAGTGGTTAGGCAGATTAAAATGGCGAGCGACTGGCTTAGATGCATCCCTGTCATTCTTCTCAACATCGCGAAGGTGTTCGCGGAATCGGTCACCTAGTCGTCTACCTGTCTCACCGATGTATAATTTATTGCATAACGTACAGGTTATGCAATAAATGACATTTGCGGAGGTACATGTGAAACGATTGGTGATCTTAACAGATCGCTTAGGTCCCGATATCTTGCTAGTGTTGACAATGAAAGGACAAGTTTTGCATCGTGAGCGGGCGCATTTGAAAGTGCCGGGTTGCTCGTTAGTTTTGAGCGCGCTTCTAACTAAAAAGTTGTCTACGTTTTTGTCGCGTTTGAATGAAATAAGTGGAGGGTGCGATAAGATTCTACCAGTCTCGGGATCATTTTGGAGTAATTTAAAATTACTAAGAATGATGCTTTTGACTGCGTGATTATGAGGATGGAAAGTAAGGGTGAATGGAATTCTGTCATTCTTATCTTTTTGTGACTTTTGTAGTGATGACTGTCGATGACTGTCATTCTTAGTAATTTTAAATTACTCCAAAATGATCCCGAGACTGGTAGAATCTTTTCTCAACCTCCACTTATTTCATTCAAACGCGACAAAAACGTAGGCAAATTTTTAGTTAGAAGCGCGCTCAAAACTAACGAGCAACCCGGCACTTTCAAATGCGCCCGCTCGCGATGCAAAACTTGTCCTTTCATTGTCAACACTAGCAAGATATCGGGACCTAAGC
The DNA here is from genome assembly GCF_036669935.1 of Montipora foliosa. Taxonomy (NCBI): domain Eukaryota; kingdom Metazoa; phylum Cnidaria; class Anthozoa; order Scleractinia; family Acroporidae; genus Montipora; species Montipora foliosa. Next base: position 20,121,315 of record NC_090870.1, on the reverse strand, counting down.
GATCTGTTAAGATCACCGATCGTTTCACATGTACCTCCGCAAATGTCATTTATTGCATAACCTGTACGTTATGCAATAAATTATACATCGGTGAGACAGGTAGACGACTAGGTGACCGATTCCGCGAACACCTTCGCGATGTTGAGAAGAATGACAGGGATGCATCTAAGCCAGTCGCTCGCCATTTTAATCTGCCTAACCACTCCAAAAAACACATGGCTATCTGCGGCCTTTCCCTACATCTAGTTACGACGGAAAGCCGCAAGAATCTGGAACAAAAATTCACCTTTCAAATCGGCACCCTTAATCCTCACGGTATTAACGAACGGTTTTCATTTAACTAATATATTCCTATTTTTCACGTTGCCATGTTACCACCAATAGCATAGCTCCTACTCTACTATAAAAACTACACGTAACCCATAATCCCTCGATTCGCTCTGACGAAGGGCTAACGCTCGAAACGTCAGCTTTTACACTTCTCGGATAGACGTGAGCCAATTCTAATGAGATTCCACCAGACAGTATGGCTATGCTTCTAATTACTAAAGGATGCTGTGATAGTATTTTGACTTGTAGGAATGAGGAGAAAATACTTGCTGTATTGTTACCTGTCGGCCACTTTGAAAAACTACAAAAACAATCACAACTTTTTTCCAATTTTCTGGCAAAATGTTCTTTTCCCGGTCACCACGTTTGCTGGAGAGCTAATACAGTTATTATAGTCCTTAAATATTGGAAAACTAGTTTGGGGAAAATTATAGTTTGGACACATTGACCAAGTTCAGACTTAAATTGTTTCACACCAAAATGGTTTAGAGATAGTGTTTAAGCTCCAACAGTA
>NC_090870.1:20092971-20115471 GCF_036669935.1 Montipora foliosa | reverse complement strand
TTTTGTCGAATTGAAATCACCAAAGTGTCAGCAGCCATTACAAAAAGATATGGAGAAAGTGGGTCTCCTTTTCTAACTCCTCGCCCGAATGTAAAAAAATCAGAGATAATGCCATTGTTAATTACACCGCTTTGTATATTTTTATAAAAAGTGATAACCCATCGAATGAGACTGGAGCCAAAATTAAAAGATCCTAAACATCTTAGTAGAAAATTCCATTCCAAACTATCAAAGGCCTTCTGAAAATCAATAAAGATTAGTAAACCAGGAATATTTTCGTCGACCGTAAAGTCCATTGTATCAAAGATAGATCTTACTGTTTCACCAATATAGTGGTCTTTTATAAATCCAGTCTGGTTGTGATGAATAATGCTAGATAGAACATTTTTTAATCTAGTGGCTATAGCTTTAGACATAATTTTTGTATCTACATTTACCAGAGAAATTGGTCGCTAGTTTTCTAGAAATGAGCGATCTTTTCCTTTCTTTTCAATAAGCGTTTTTGAGAGCATGACATCTCACCTTTCACGGAGCATTCATTTGTGCATTGGATGAAAGGCTCGCAGAGTAGTGGCCAGAACCTTTTGTAAAATTCGATAGGAATACCATCATTTCCAGGAGTTTTATTGTTTTGAAAGCTTTCTAAAGTGAGTGTGCATTCTTCTAGAGTAATACTACCTTTGCAAGATAACTTTTCCTCTTCTGAAAGTCTGGGAATGTTCAAATCTTTTAAGAATGATTCCATTTTCAATGAGCTATCGTTATTGTTGTTTCTACACGAGTACAGTTCTTTATAAAATCGTCGTTGTTCGGACAACATCTTGAAAGGATCTGTTGTAAACGAGCCATTTATATTTAACTTTCGCATGTGTTTTTTAACATGGTTTCGTTTTTCTAGGTTCAAGAAGTACTTAGTACTCTTCTCGACGTGCTCATGCCGGCGTGCTCGTGCTCGAATAATTATTCCTTTCACCTTTTCTTCATAGAACAATTCCAGCATATCTTTAGCAGAATTAAGAAGATTTGCTTTCAAATTATTTGGATTTGTTTCGACAGTACATTGTGCAGAGGTACACTGTTCCTGGAGTCTTTTCTCTTTTTCCTTTCTCTCACGAGCTTCCTTTTAGAATACTGAATAGAGTAAGCTCTCACATTGTACTTTAACCAATCCCAAATGCAGCGATAGTCAGAGGGTTCTTCATGACCTTGAGCTAACCAGATTGGGATACTCTCTGTTATGACGTTAACATATTCTTCGTCATCCAAAAGGGAACACTTCATTTTCCATACACCTGGACCTTTAATATCATCGAGCGTATTAGCAAATTCAAGGGTAATTGCAGAGTGATCTGTTCTAATGACAGGTATTATATCAGTTGCTTTAACTAGATCGTGTATAGCATTTGAAATAAGCCAGTAATCTAAACGACAAAAAATCATGTGCGAGTTTTGACTCCATGTGAAGCTTTTTTTCTCAGGATTTTTGACCCTCCATATGTCTACAAGATCAAGTTCTTCTTGTAAATTACCAATTGTGGATATAACAGCTTTTCTTGGATTTAAAATTCCTCCTTTCTTATCAATAGATGGATTTAAAGGACAGTTAAAATCTCCACCCATAATTATGTTCTCTTCTTCATCAAGGTTGTTTTTTTGCAGCATCGTCAGCAAATTGTTGAAAAAGCTTACAATAATTGGATCTTTGTTGGGAGCGTAGATATTAATCAAACCATACATTTTGTCTTTTATCTCTGTTTTGATGATAACAAACTGCCCTGAGGGATCTGAAATTTTTTAATGAATTGTGCAATCAACATTCTTTTTGACTAGAATTGCCACCCCACGTGAGTTAGAGCTCCCGTGGGCCATAAAGATCTCACCTCCCCATTCGTTTCGCCAGCACCTTTCTGAGTCTATTTTTGAGTGGGAATCTGCTTTTTGTTTTCAACACCAAGTAAATATTGTTTTCCTTTTCTTAAAGTTGCTAATGCCCCTTACATTTAAAGAAAGTAATTTACACGTAGTAACACTCATTCCATAGAAACAAAATCAATGCAGGATTGCAGAAGAGAAGTCGCCGATTTTTGCGACATTTAATCAAGTTACAGGGAAATAACGCGACATGTTTTGTAATTCTCAGTGCATATAAAGAAAAATAAGTACCTTTTACATACATGGTACAAAACTGGAACAGGAGAAAAAAACACGATAACACACTTAACTCGTGTTCCAGAAAAATATACATCAAAAAGGTTCCCCAAGAGGAGGAAAGCAAATAAAGAAACAAGAAAAAATTACAGCAATAAACAACTCTTAAAATAAACTTGGACTTTCTACTCACCAACAATCCCAAAGTGTGATGTATGGGCATCCTATTTACTATCAATGAGTAGCGTGCTAGGTGGTATGCTCCATCGAGGTGATTCCTTATTTACAAAAGCATATTTCGTCTAGCCTATTAATTAAGGCATCATTCAACATGGTAGATTCCATTAGGTGCTATCTAATTTGAATTGAAACAAAAGTTATTTTTGAGCAAATCGTAAAATTACCATAGAAAAATAAATAAGTTAAGCCAGAAGATCTACGAAATTGGTTTATCTGGAGCAATATATTTACCATTTACAAAAAGTTTATCGGGATGTGCCTTGCTGAAACGAGCAGAGAAGCCATTCTTCTTTGCTTGCTTTAACTTTTCTATCTGCTTCTTCCTCAGGTCATACAATTCCTTTGGTAGGTCATCGAACTCATACAAACCTTTTTCTTTTAAAACCGGAATCGCGCAGGCTTGACTCAAAACTTCTTCACGGTCGCTAAACCTTAGGAATCTGACGATAATAAGTGAATTCTCTGAAATTCAATACGGCTTCGCGGGTTGGCAATTTTTAGTTCTTTCTCCAGAAACTCGTATACAAGTTCTTTGGTGTTTTCCATCTGTTGACCTTCAGGTACATTTTCTGGTATTCTGGCAAACTTCAAGTTCACTCTCCTACTATAAGCCTCCAGCTACAAGAGTTGTTTTCTTAGTTCTTCGGTATCAAACTGGGCTTTTTTTGTGTCATGCTTAATATCGGAAAGTTCTGTTTCATTACATCTTGCACCATCCTCGCGTTCGTTGACCCTCGTCACAGTCTCACTGATCTTGTTCTTCAAACTTACAACCTGGCGATGGCATAACATACACCAGGCTGACTTGAGGTGGCTGTGGCGTGACGCACAATGAGTTTTACCATAGAGGCTTTGGGGGAAACGGTTCCCAGTCTGATAGCCAACATTAAAATTGGTGGGAGCATAAACAGAAGGGCACAGGGTAGATGTGTGTCGAACAATCGTGGGACAATCGAGTTTGTCCCATGTAGAGGCTAGGGGAAAAGGTTGAAGAATTGTGGACTGGTACGATGGAGAAAACGTCAGACCTGGGGGATGGCCGAGCGTGTGCAGCGTCAGCGGTGGACTTCTTTCCAAGGTTGCTGTCTGTACGTCAAAAGTCGAAGTGGAACCTAAATGCAATCCAAAGGCTGGGAGAGCGTTCGGTAAAGAGGACGGGGCCAGCGTGACTGGTAGCGGTTGCGTTACAGGGAACAAAGAAGGTGTTACCAAAGGCAATGAGGGCTGTGGTATAGAAGGCGATGAGTGAGTTACAGGCGACGAGGTCTGTGGTACAGAGGTCGATGAAATCTGTGATACAGAAGGGGTGAGTAAGTTACAGGTGACTGGCATCGCGTTACCACCTGTGGGGACTGGGTAACAGAAACAAAGGGTTGCGTGACGCAAAGTTCAGAGGGCAAGTGGAACTCTTGATCGCGAAGAAAACTGTCCAAAACATTTCTAGAACCACTAGGTACCTGTGGGACAAGCTCAACTACACTCTCTGCCTTTTCTTCGTTGAGAGCTTTTCAATAAATGGCCTCCTCTGCAAGAGTCTCACAGAGCTCTTGTTCGATTTTTAATTTGGCAAGGAGTTTCTCTTGATCTTCAAGCAAGTCCGAATAACGTAATCTTTGTTGAAGCACTGCTCTTTTGGCCACCACTCCAAGCAAGGCGTCTTTGCAAGAAGAATGACTTTTCGATGATCTCCATGAGGAGACCGACCGGCAAATTCCATTTGAAGTGTCAAACGTCCAAACAATGTAAAGCTTTGCTGAGGATTCTCTCCCATTTGACTAGCAGATCTTGTTGCTCACTCGTAAAAGCATTTATTTCATCGGTTTCAGTGGTTAAATTCAGGCAATCCACAAATTCCTTGCGATATATTTTCCACCGTCAGAAAGTAACGCAACAACAAAAAAAACCTAAGGCACTCTGGTGTTGTTACACTCCATGGACCAAAAAGAACACAAACGACATGTTTGATGTTACAATGGGCTAATACGACTAAGCAGAAACATGCGAATTGATAGGAACTTACATGCTCTCCTTGATCACATCCAAATTCAAAGATGAAGTGTGACCGTACCGTGACGATGGTCTTGCAGTCTGCAAAGCACCCCAAAAGAAATTGAAAAAACCTAAAAAGAAGTCAGCAATGAGTTTAAATCAAATGGCGTAAAGGTCACAATCGATGCCAACAAAAAGATCGTCCACTTTCTTGAGGTAACCTTCGACCTTACAGATGGAAGCTACAAACCGTACATAAAGCCCAACAACACACACCAGCAAAGCAACCACCCTCCAGCATTTCTGAAAAACGTACCACTCAACATCAACAAAAGGCTAACTAACATTTCATCCAGCAAAGAAGTATTTGACGAATCAATTGCCCCTTACAAACATGCACTCAAAGAAAGTCGATATGATCGCAAACTAACATACAATCCAGAGCCCGCTCCGAAAAACAAAAGAAAGAGAAAAAGGGACATTACGTGGTAGAATCCCCCTTTCGATTCAAGCGTTAAAACCAACCTTGGTAGAAAATTCCTACATATCGTTGAAAAATGCTTCCAGAGCAACCATCCGCTCTACAAGATTTTCAACAGACACACACTCAAGCTGAGCTACTTATGTATGCTAAACATGAAATCCATCATATCGATGCAGATGCAAAAACACCAGCACCACAACCTGACACCTGCAATTGTAGAAAAAAACCTGATAGTCCACTCGAAGGAAAATGCCTTCAAACTAACGTAATCTATCAAGCCACAGTCACCACCGACACAACAACTGAAACCTACGTTGGACTAGCTAAAAACTTCAAGGAATGCTACAGGAATCACGAAACATCCTTTGGACATTCAAACAGAAGAAATGAGACAGAGCTTTTCAAACATGTTTGGAACTTACAAGATGCAAAGAAACCGTTTCAAATTAAATGGAAAATTCTTTTAAAATGTAGACCCTACAGCAACATTAGCAAGAAATGTAGTCTTCGTCTGAATGAAAAGTTCATAATCTTATGTAAGAAAGAACTGTGTAGCCTTAACAGGAGAAACGAATTAGCAAGTTCATGCCCCCACAGAAACCGATATCTACTCTGGAACTTTAGAGTAACGTAAATTTAAAATACCCACATATAATCCCCTTATATCATGTCCTGTCACCTAGCAGCTTCTTAAATGTAACGCATTTACTATAGCAACCATTCAATTTCCGTATTTAACTGCCAGCTTTCCAATTTCAACAGTTCAGTCAATAAAATTGCCTGATGAGTGTGGTACTTGTGCCATACAAAACAGTTCTGTAGCATTAAAACGATGGTTACTCAAACCTAAACTTCTGTGAAGTCATATATAAGTTTTGTCTGACGAACGCTTAGGCGGGAAACTCAGAGTCACAGAGAATCGATGCGTCCTCTTTAATCCTTCAACTTATGTATACTTAGCTCTGGTACCACAGCAATGGGCACTTTACGCCAAGGTTGACTCTACCTCCACACATATATTGAGGGTCTCTCGAACCAACAGCGCATCTCTGCCTCCCCCAGGAGGATCACAAATGGATTCACAGTCCAAGCGTTTGGCGAAATGTAATTAATGCAGTTTGAAGGGACCAAGGACGGACAACTCCTGGATGACATTTTCATTGGGAGAAAAACTTTTTATGCCCTGAGAGGGATTTGAACCCACGTCCCCCTGATTGCTGGTTGGGTGTGATCACCACTACACTATCAGAGCAACTATGCTGGCTACATGGCCAATCTAGATAGCGAATGGGATTATACGTGGTCATCCTCGTTCATTGCTTTTTCCCAACTAGATGACACTGGATCGACACGAACGACGATTCGCATAGTGTATCTGATAGTGTAGTGGTGATCACACCCAACCAGTTGAGAATAAAAATCCGAGTTTCGTTCCTGAACAAAGGAGAAACCGATTAGACCACATTACAAAAATACGCATCCACTTTAAATAACGCATCCGTAAAAAAAACAAACAGCTTAGTGCCCAACGGTTTAGTGCCCACCGTCGAGGCAAATCGAAAAAACAGTTGGGCAAACGGATTAAAAAACCATTTATTTGTTCGCATTTTAGACCAAAACAAACACACAAATCAACTTTTTCTTTATGCCCAAATGAGTACAGATAATTGTTCTTTAATTCCAGTTGAGAATAAAAATTCGAGTTTCATTCCTGAACAAAGGAAAAACCGATTAAACCACATTACAAAAATACGCATCCACTTTAAATAACGCACCTGTAAAAATAACAAACACCAAGGCAAATTAAAAATAAACACTCAGCTTTAAGGTTATATCCCTCCGATGTTACACTTGAATAGCTTTGTAGCCACCAGTGTGGACCACAGCAATCATGATATGTCAAACTGAATTGAAACCAGCGAAAAATGCAGAAAGAAAAGTATGGCCGTGGTGCTGCGTCGAGCCACAGAAAACGCGCGAAAAATGAAGGCTCGTTTATGTTTAGGTGAGTTAACCTGGGTTCAGCCTGCAATCCAATCGAAAACCAGTACCTGGTCAGCGGTCAACTCAGAAAAACAGCTGCCCTCCTCGGTGACCGAAAAACCTTTACTAACAATGACCACAACCAAGTTTTCTGAGCACCCCCAGCAAACCATTGTTTTAAGGAAGACCGCTGGTCAGCAACCTGGTTCTGGTCATTGCTGTGTAAGGTCTTCCTCGGTGACCTCTAAGCCCGCAATATGGTCATGTGATACTGGTCAGCAGATACTTTGTTTTGACAGGTGTCAATTAATCATAACATGGATGGAAGTCCAATATCAAAGATGTATTGACCGGATGCAAAAATGGCCTAACTAACCTCGGTCACACGCGTAAAATTGAAAGAATTTGGGCTCTAAAACGAGGCTAGTTGGGCTAATTAACACAAAGACAAAAGAATAATTTGTAGGCGGCCATTTTTGCATTCAGTCAATGCTGTAAACTAACGTGATACTGGTCACATTGGCGTGCGTACGGACAGTCGATGACGTCTCGCATCAATGAACTATAGTGCTCTGCGCGCGTGGAGCTCCGCTAATACATTATGAAATACCCACAAAACCAAGTATTTCTTGAAAGCAGCTAAGGGAACGCCATAACAACATGACAACCGCTTACAGAAAATTTTTTTGGAGATAACGAGACTTCCTGTAAAGTGCGCAACCACGCCATAGATCAGCCTTCACAGAAATTTTTTTGGGGATCACTTTCTGGGGATGTAACCAGTCTCAATTAGGTAACCAAGGTTTTGACGCCTTCGTAACCGCAAGCAGAATTTTTTTGGGGATCACCTGCTGGGAAGCTTAGAGACCTTGTTCCATTTTGGAACCAAGCCTTCATATTACCTGGGCCACTAGTTGTTGTTCGATTCAGTAGTTCATAGCAACGCGGTACGAAATTTTGACACGAAATAATGGTCTAAAAGTCTAGGGATAAGTCATGATTTGAAATATCAGACATCATATCCAAAACTTTTTTTACCAGAATTCGTTTTTAGTTCCTCTTGATATAAATCAGAGTTGTGGAGTAGTCCGTATACACACTCTGACATCATATATAAATTAAATGAGGTAATAAACCAATCAGAGAAGAGATTTGGGTAAGTAGAAGACTACAAATGACGTCAAAATGACGTTTCAGAGCCACATTAAAAAGGGGTGAATTTGCTGATGTTTGAATTTCCCTCAACCAACCTGCAAAAGGATTAAGAATAGAGATCCGTGTAGCAGGCGTGCATGTTGAAAAAAGAGGGTGAAGGAAAGAAAGGGAGGTCAAGAAATAGTGAAGAGGGATGATGTCACGCACGAGGATTGAGTATCGTGGGGTATCGGCACATTTTATGCATTTTGTGCTAATAAAACTGTTTTAGAGAATCACGCTTGTATACAGCTATTTTATACTTTTTTTGATAACAAATAAGGTAACAAATATGGTGTTTACGGTTGTTTTGAATAGCAACATATTAATGAAAACACTTGTGTTTTAATTAATATGGTGCTATTCAAAACAAGCGGTGCTTGTTTAGATAGCATCCATGTTAAATCATGAAGTCTTTTTTTTTTTAAATTCTAAAAGCGGATTATAACGGATAATTATAAAAGCCGGGTTTAATAATAACTTTATTATAAAATACAAATACTGAATACAAGCAAAAAACTATATGTTTAAATATTCGCTTAAGTAAATGAAACAGGAAAGAATCATCATAGCGTGACATTTATATTCAAGATAGTTCTGTCAGTAAACTTTATAAGTAAACTTTATCATTCAGATTCTTTTAGGGCGTTCATTTTATGATGACCATAAGGATATGATTTTAATCCATTATCTAATAAGCATGATAATGAAACTTTGTTTAATTCATAGCTTGCAAGTTGATGATTTTTGCTTCTGATGGTTTTTATTGTATGATACATTTGTTTATAACCAAATAGCGTTTGTTTATAGTCTTCATGTCTGATATTTTTTTTGATTACAATCTCTTGGATTCATTTTGCTGATTTATTATTTTGATCATTGTCTTTGATATATAAATACATTTTAGATTGCAAGCCGATAAATATAGTGATTGGCATACCAAAAGCTTTATCTTTGAATTTGCCTATAACGTTTTTGTTTGCTTTGTTGAAATATGGACTGTTTTGAGGACAATCACTGTTGTCAAATTTATTTTTATCATTCCAAAAGTCTAGATACACATCATTAGTTTCAATTTCATAAGTCAGTGAGTCTGTCTGTGAATAATAATTTTGCTTTAATATTGTACTTTTGTTTGATATAATGATAGTGAAAATCATACATTTATGTCTTTGAAAGATCTAAAATACACATACCAACGTATGCAGGTCTGTTTAAGGTCAATGTTTCCTTGATTTTATGCACAGCTACTAGATTTTCATTGAAGATCTTACTACTTACATAAGTAGGTTATGCAGCTAATTTTAATAATTTATTTTCATCTGTTGCTAATCTAACATCAACTCTTTTTCTTAAATTTTCGATTGTTTTACCATATACACTGTTGTTCATAAGTTCGAAGAAATCTTTTTCAAAAGCATTTTTGGCATTAGTTATTTCCTGAGTATTAAAATCGATATACTGTTTTAACCACGGAGAATGATCAAACTCTAGTACTCTATGAACTTTAGTTCTTTTTAAACCAAGATCAGTATATAATTTAAGGTTTCTATAATGAAGAACATATTTCTCTCTTTTTTTAAGATTGGAATTAGTTTATGAACTAGACCTGTTAATACTTTGAATTTATCAGCTATTTAGCGGCAATATGGAGATAACATATCTTTGTTAACTTTAATTTTTCTGTTCCAAGTGGACAATCATTATGTAAATTATGCAATTCTTTTGGATACTCTAGGTCAACTTCTAATATCAATCCTTTTTTGCTATTTTCATTATATTTGGCAAGGTCAATTTTATCAATTTGTTTTTCATTTAACCATTTAAATCCACCTGTTGGTAAATATTGACTCATAGCCCAACCATAAAGATTATTAGCATTATTCTTTATCCCTTTTTAAAATCTTTGAATATGATAAGCAGCATCTGTTTAAAAAAGCTATAATTTGTTATAAATTTTTCATGTATATTATATGTACAGATAATATTTTGATATCATTAAGTACAATTTACAATATTTTGATATGTTTTCAGAAAAATCTGTGTCAGAATCTGATGAATATCCTGTGTCGGTTTCATAAGTATTATCTGAATTAACATCAAAACTACATTGAGAATTATCAATAAAGTTGTTATTTAAATGATATTGGTCTAATTGACTATCACTTTCATAATCATTACCAATTTTGGAATTATATAAATCTATACTTTCACAACTCATTTATATTATTATATTGGAAAACATTTTTTGGTAATAAAATTAAACAATTTCAAGATTAGAGTTAATAAATTTTATTTCACCTAAGCTATTTTTTACTTGTATAATAAAAATATTATCATCATATTTATCATAAATTTTATTTTCATTAAAATTATAAATGCATATTTTTTAGCTATTTCACAAATATTTTGCATTATAAAGTGACTATCATAACCTCTAAGGTTATGAAATATAACAGGTATTTTATCAGTGAGTCTAAAATTCAGATTAAAGTCTTGATATTTACCAGTAATATGGCAATGATCTGTTACTCGAATGTCTTTATCAGTATATTTCGTGTTACAAATATGGTATGCATCAGCTTTTTTAAAGTTTTTTTCATCTTCTTTTGTCGTTTTTAATGGTTTGTTAAATTTGGTTTTTATGATATTTTTACAATATTTAACCTCTTCAAGTATTTTTTCCAGAAATTTGTATGCAGCATTTTCACCTCTATAAATATGAACTGGTTTGCTGTATTTATCATCATAACAACATACGACTTTATAACCATAACCATAGCCTGCATGCTTTTGATAAGCCTCAGTATATGATTAATCATCATTAGTTTACAAGCTTGAATTTTTTCAGTTATTGCTTCAAAATCTGCATATATAACAAATGGTACTGCTTGTTGTTTGTGAAAATTCATAAATTTTATTTTTGAACGTTTTACAGGCATTTTAATTGCTTGTTCACCATTAATTGGAATTCAATTTTCTGTGTGGTTTAATAAAATTTGTTCAGAGCTAAAGCATTGTAAGCAATACATACAAAATTGTTTGTTTGCATTATGTTCTGTACGATGAAACATAAATTTATTAAAATCTTTGATTAAAACAAAATGTGAATTGGTTTCTTCAGTAATTAATAATAAATCCATATGATTGTCATATTTTTCTTTTGAAATATATACGGGAAATAATTGTTTATTTTCATAAGAGATTACATTGATTGAAATACTGTTTTGTTTTTCAATTTTGTTGACTTGATTAAGTCTTACTGGGAAATTAATTTCATCATAATTTAATTTAGATACAAAGTCTTTATCAGTTTTTGTTATTCTATGAGCATTATTTTTTGTAGGATTTAAATAACGTACATGACACCAACGAAAGCACTCATCATTATTTTGTAAATTGATCAATCCTTTTTTTGGACTTTGTAATTTTTTTGTTAATTTAATATAAGATGAACCTTTCAATGGTTCATATTTAACAATATTAAAATAATGAGAATCAACAGATTTAATTGACCAATTACTGCCTTCAGAAATCCATTGAGATATATTGTTTAAAATTTCTTGTTTTGATAATTTTATAGCAAGTTCAATTTGTAATAACGGAGGTTTAGGACAAACAATTGAGAGTAAAAATTAGTGATAGTGATTTTGAATGACGTTTCGATGATTCGTTCATTTTCAAATTCGTAAAAACTAAAAACTTAAAGTCAGATTCTTGTGAGTTCTTTAAATACTAAGAATGTGTGTGAAAATCTCGTTGCATGTAATTATAAACACGTACTGCAATGTGGAACGTAGAGGGTAACAATTAGGTACTAGATAGTTTTGCTTTGATTGAGTCAGATTGAGTGTTAAGCTGAGGTTTCTTTTCTTGGATAAAAAGCATCTCGTAAACTAAGCATTCAAATTTCCCATGGCATTTCTTAAGAATGGTAAATTGTTCCTGAAGATCTTTGTTCTTCTGATTGTGGGCGTCTCGCAGGTGTTTTCCAATAGCAGACTGCTTGTGTTCCTCGATGCGTTGGAAAAGGTGTCTGCAAGTATAGCTAACAGAATCCGCATCACACAGATCACTGTTTATTTTCTTTCCAAGATCGGACAGCTGTCTTCGTGCAACGTCGGCTGATCTTTGATCCTTGAACGGCAGAATAATTCGAACAGGCGCATTTGCTTGAACATCGGCAACTTGCGGTTGATTTCGCGACTAGATTCATTGAGCATAGCTTTTTTATTTTGTTGTAAAATCAAATTTATTAGGTGTGATTTTGAAAGTGTTTCTAATTCTACTTTGTTCATTATATTAATGTTAGAAAATAATTTTTCAAAATCATTTTCAAACATTTCTGTTTCAATATTTTTCGTCATTTTATAATAGTAGTAGTTTAAGCCAAGACAAAAAATTCAAAATTCAAATAAATCGATTCAAATTTATTTCAACCTTTAATTCACAAAAAAAATTATTCTATATCTCTTTCATTGTTTTTATAAATTTTTGTTGTTTAAATGGAAAGAACTCAAGTGAGGCCATCGCTACTGTGTGTATGTGATGGATGAAGAACCTTTGCTGATCCACTCAAGTGAGGCCTCACTTGAGTTCTTTCCATATATACATACACACGCTACTTAGGGCAACACGCACTTGCACTTAGTACTTGGCTTGGGCCGAGCCGATTTGTCCTCAAACTCCCACAGCCTGCTCCCGTCTGGCCTTGTAACTCAGTCGGTAGAGCAACGGTGATTTAATCCGGAGGTTGTGGGTTCGATTCCCACCCGGGTCAGAGATTTTTCTCTGTCCTTGGGTGTTGCATAAGAAGTTCCCGATGCTGTGGATCAGCAAAGGTTCTTCATCCATCACATGCACACAGTAGCGATGGCCTCACTTGAGTTCTTTCCATATATACATACACACGCTACTTAGGACAACATGCACTTGCAAATTTTTGTTTGTTTATGGTTCCATTTAATTTTAAGAAGATACGTTTTATTACAAATAGAACTATTACAAATACAACAATTCAATTGCTTTTTAGCCATATAGTTTGCTTTTGATTCTTTTACAGCTATTTTTTGATCTTCATCATTAAAATATTTTTTGTTACCATGTATCTTTTTTTCAATGCCATTTTCCATTTCAAATGCTTTCACATTTTTTATATCTGGATCATTTTTTTAATCCAGAAATTTATTCTTTAACTAAATTTTTCATTTATAATTTATTATATCACGTCTGATATAAGTTTAAATCAGTTTTTCAATTAATACAACTTCATTTGGAAAAGTACCATGAATGTATTTCTCATTGTTTTTGTTTATATCCTTTTTATTGATAATCTTAATAAAATATCTTTTATGATCAAATTCAATATAAGACGTTTTTGAAACATTTTATCAATTATAGTATCAAAAATTTTATCAAGGCTTTCTTTATTATTTGAATAACTTTCATTTTCATCATCTGTGTTTGTTTTTGTTTCATTTTCTTTTGATTCATCTTCTGCTTCATCTTTTGATTCATCTTTTGTTTCATCTTCTGCTTCATCTTCTGATCCATCTTTTGTTTTACATTCTAAATTATCATGTTCTCTTAAAAAAAAACGACTACAAATATTAAGTTTTAATTCATGTTTAAATTTATTTTCATCTTTTTTTTCTACTGGTAAAGGATATGAATTAACTACTTTATTTAATGGAAATTTAAATTTTTCATACAATAAATTAGTTAATAAATCAAATAATAAATTTGACAATTCCTGTTTATTTTTATCAAAATACATTTTATATTATTAAATAAGAAAATAATTTTTATATCTTTTTTAATTTTTAATAATTTCAACTTTTTTTTTTAAATCTTAATTTTTCTTTTTTTTTCTTTTTCTTTATCCCTTTTTAAAATCTTTAAATATGATAAGCAGCATCTGTTTAACAAAGGTATAATTTGTTTTAAATTTTTCATGTATATTATATGTACAGATAATATTTTGATATGTTTTCAGAAAAATCTGTGTCAGAATCTGATGAATATTCTGTTTCAGTTTCATAAGTATTATCTGAATTAACATCAAAACTGATTAAAAAGACAAACGTAACTAGATTCATTTTGACAACGTTTCGACATCATCCGATGTCATCGTCAGGCAATGAATTTTAATCGGATGAAGCATAACTTATAGTACAAGAACAATAGAACAATAGAACAATATATACAATAGTACGCTAACAATAAATGTGAAATCTAAGTAAATAGTTTTGCCCTAACAGAGTCTGAATGCACATTTAGTGATGGTTTCAATTCTTTGATGTAGAACATCTCATGAATTAAGCAATCAAATTTCGATGTGCATTTCTTTATGACACTAAAACTCGCCGCTGGGGGTGCTGTTGTTTGGCCATGTTTGGCGATGCCTCCCGATAGCTGAGTATCTATGTTCCTCAATTCGTTGATGCAAGTGACGAGCTGTATAGCCAACATAGCTCCCATCACACGAGCCACATTGAAATTTATAGACGATTAGTTGTTGGCTGACTAATGATGGTTTTGGCTCACGGAATTTAAGGACATCCTCGAGCTTGTGGCTGACAAAAACTGGCTGTAGATCTTTATCCAGTTTCTTATTTAGCTGAGTAAGTTGGCGCTTCACAATATCGGCTGGTTTTTGGTCAATAAATGGCAAGACGATTCTAATGGTGTTTTTATTATTATTGCTAGTAGATTGCGATTCGACATCTGATGTATTGATAAAGTTACGGATGGTTGCCTCAATCAATTCAGACGGGTATCGTAGCTTGTGAAAAACTGATCTTATGTTTCACGTTCTTTTTTAAACAGCTCGGTCGTTGAGGACAGATTGTACGCCCGGTGAAGCATTGTCTTGAGTAGAGATTTTTTGTATTTGTTGTTCACATGACTCTGGTAGTGCAACAAGAGGCCTTTGTTGGTAGTTTTTCTGTATACGCTTGTGGTAATCTTACTTCTTTGTTTCATCAAAAGCATGCCAAGGAAGGGTAGTGTGTTGTTTACCGCTAGCTCCATTGTAAATTGAATAGATGGATCACAGTTATTTAGCGTAATTAGGAACTGTTCTGCTTCAGCTACATCTTTTATGACAACCAAGGTATCGTCTACGTATCGTCTGTAGAATGACGGGAGTTTGTCTTGTTGTTCTAGCATCTCCTCCACATGATACAGGAATACATTAGCTAATAGAGGCCCCAACGGGGAACCCATAGCAACTCCGTCAGTTTGTAGGAATAGATTATCATTAAACTGAAATAGCTGGTCTTTGGTGGCGATTTTTAGCAGTTCAGAAAGATCTTGTTTAGAGATGGTCAGATCATATGTCGCACAGAACCAGTTGTCTTTAAAGTTGGCTTTTTCCACAAGCAGGTCTATCGTGTAGTCAAGTGGTACATTCGTGAATAGTGACGTCACATCATACGAAACCAAGATGTCATCATCATCGAAGGAGAGCTCTTTCAACTGTTCAGCAAACATGAGTGTGTCAGAAATTGTGTAGTTGTTAATGGAACCACTTCTAACCACTTCGCTAGAGGGTAGTTGTACGTAGCGGTCGAAGACAAGATGGGACGTACTGAAAGGTTTTTCTTATGTGTCTTGGGCAACCCGTATAGACGAGAACCTTTCAAGCATACAGTGTCAGCAATTCGATGTCGAAACGTTGTCAAAATGAATCTAGTTGCGTTTGTCTTTTTAATCAATTTTATCACAAGATCTAGACTTATTAACATCAAAACTACATTGAGAATCATCAATAAAGTTGTTGTTATTTGAATCATATTGATCTAATTGACTATCACTTTCATGATCATTACCAATTTTTGAATTATATAAATCTATACTTTCAGAACTCATTTATATTATTATATTGGAAAATATTTGTTGGTAATAAAATTAAACAATTTCAAGATTAGAGTTAATAAATTTATTTCACCTAAGCTGACACAATTTGGAATAAAACGTTTTTCAATTTTATGTTTTAACATATCATACATTTTTGAATCAAAAAAATCTCTAATCAATACATTCTCAAAAATCATTTTATAATTTATATACAGAAAATAATTTTATATATTTGTCAAATTCTTCAATGGAATCCAAGAATTAAAATCATCAGTATATCCTTTCCATTTTACCAAAGCTAGTTTCTTTCTATAATCTCTTGTTATAACTTTGTCAATAAAAATGACACCTACGGATGCAAGTAAAAAAAAGAATGAAGGTTTAGTATATTTCAATTTATATAGTGATATGGAGCAAATATCATCAAAACCTAAATTCAAAATAGGCGATAAGGTTCGAATTAGCAAATACAAAAGAAAAACATTTGATAAAGGTTATACTCCAAATTGGACAGAAGAGATATTAACAGTTAATAAAAGACAATACACTAATCCAACAAAGTACAAAATAAAGGATCTCAATAGTGAAGAGATACAAGGCAGCTTTTAGGAGTCTGAATTATTAAAAGCCAAACAAGATGTATTTAGAATTGAACTGTGTTTCGTGCTGTTATACTGTTTTAATATTTTAGGTAATATGTCCAAATATTGTGTATTGCCTTGGACAGTGAACTGTTTCCACATTTTGTTTTTAATCGTACGATTCCATCTTTCAACTACTGATGATTTTTCTTCATTTTCTGTTGAATAGGGTGTTATGTTATTCTTAGCTAAGAGTTCTTTCACATGTTTGTTATAAAACTCACTTCCTTTATCAGTCCATAAATATTCAGGCTTTCTGCCTTCTTTGAAGATACTTTTGAATGATTCTTTAACGGTCTCTCCTTGTTTATTTTTTAATGGAATAAGCCATCCATATTTGCTAAACACATCTAAAACCATGAGAAGATATCTATATCCTTTATTTCATTTACTAAACTGTTGCATTTCAACTAAATCAGAACACCAAATTTCATCAATGTGATTCACAATAACATGCCGCCGAGTAAAATTCCTTTTTATTGGTTTAAGCAATTTATTTGCTAATTTTTCTTGCCAATTTATTTTATCTTTACTCGAAGGCCACCAAAGCCAATTTTCTTCTTTAGTTTTATGGTGTTTTTTTACAGCTCTTTCTGTCAATGACTGATTTGGAAATTGTTCTATTGC
Organism: Montipora foliosa; assembly: GCF_036669935.1. Taxonomy (NCBI): domain Eukaryota; kingdom Metazoa; phylum Cnidaria; class Anthozoa; order Scleractinia; family Acroporidae; genus Montipora; species Montipora foliosa. The sequence goes on along the minus strand of NC_090870.1, from coordinate 20,098,305 downwards.
TTCTATCATTTTTTGATTCGCTTTATGCTTGTCAGCTAATGTTTTCGAATTACTGTAATCAACATCATGCTGCTTACAAACTTGATCTAATCGGTTTATTCCATCATCACCTCGTGCTAATCTTTCTTCCAATCTTGTATTTGGACCAGGAAATGTTCTTGAAACTCGGGTAACCATTTTTGATTTAGCATACTTTGTATATCAATAGCACCACCATCAAGATCTTTTCTGTTTGTTTTATATTTTTTCTTTGGTCTTATCTTGGTTGACAATTGCTTAAGAGCTTGTGATCCATAATAACGACCCATTTCAACAGCTTTTTTACCAAGATAAGGAATTCCTTTGCCCACCCTAATAGATGGGCTATTTAGTTTCCCTGATTTTTAGCAAATCGAGTCTTTATAATTCGGCATTCAGCACAAGTACAATAAAACATTAATCTTCCATTTTTTGCTGTTTTGTAACCTGAAGGTTCAACTTATTCAGTTTGTTTTCTCTGTTTTACACAATAACTTTAACCATTTATATATATATAATATATATTTTTAAAATAATTGATTATAAAACGATTGTTGACCAATTGATCATTCATATCAAATTTGGCATTATGGATTGTTGCTAATATGCATTTTTCATTTTGTCTTTCCAATAAGTAATACAAACACCAATATCCACATAAAACACTTAATGTCTCTTGTATTTCATCTCCAGAATAGATTATCTGTTTGTTGCTTGTACTAAGATAATTAGCAACTTCTTTTGGCATTTTTAAACCAAAAGAGTCAAATATTCCCTCTGTTTATCAATATATCGATAACAAACCCAATGAGTGCCTGGTCCAATCATTGTATCTAAATTGATTATACCACATTCTTTTCTAATTTTAGACGGAAGATTGTCTCTTGAATAAATTTCTCGAAAATGTTTGATACCAAACTTTTTAACCCAATCAATCAGATCAAAGTTGCTTAGTGGTTTGTTAACAAATGTTACAGTATCGTTCCCAAAATGGGGATGTTTTTGAACTGTGAATTTGGGCCTAGAAGGAATCCTTTGCGTTTTTTTGGTTTCTTTTTTTTTTGTTATTCCAAAACCGTGAACAGTGGGAATTTCATAATTTGTTTTTGTCATTTTGGGTAAAAATACTGGTATGGATCTACGATATCTTGATATATCAACCTGTTATCCTTTACCAAACAGTTTTGGAATTAAATTCATTGCTAATGGTATGCCAATTGAAGCAAGAGCACCCCAAAAACCGCCGTGTTGCATCTGCTTTTTTGTTGTCCTTAAATGCATATTAGCGCCTGTTTGATAAGCATTATTGAGATCGCGCTCCTGTTTTGCTGCAAATAAATTTAGCATAGGAACCCTTTGCGTTAATTTATTCATTGGTATTATCATTCCCCCTTTTTCACCAAATATTTTATCGATCAGATTTTCACCTAATCCAGCTAAAGCTCCTGTTAATAAAGGTCCTCCTATTTTACTTACAGCTGGCATCACTTTAGGTAAAAATTTAGTAGCTAAGCTAAAAATATTCCCCCCAACTTTTCTTATCCGAGTTTTACTAATTTTTATGTCTGTTCCTGTTCTATTTTTCATTGATGTTTGGATTTTTTTTCAATTGTGTCCTTGTTAGCATAAGCTTATCAGCCGTCCAGATAATGAGAATTAGATAGTCTAAATGTTACTGCTGATTTGGGTTTATTGATTTTGGCCCCCCCTAATGTTTGCTTTTGGTTTGGTGATGATTGTTTACACCATAAGGAATATATTGTTGTTTTGTCATATCTTGTAATATAATTAAAGTTTAGATGAAAACGTGTATTATCATTTTATACAACAAGATATATTTTAATTTAAATAAAAGAAAGCATATTTTATCTGAATAACAGCTTTACCCATCTTTTTGGTATAAATTCAAACATCCTGTTCACTTAAAACGAGACCATAAACCCTTGAAAAAGCTGTTGCTGTTTGCTCCTGATTAATATATAGTGAAAAGTTAATTAAAAGTAGAATATTTCAAATCATCACGCTGTTTGTTGTTTAAATCAAAACAATAGGTAATTTGGTACAATGACAAAAAATACTTCTATTCATAAAGATTACTTTGACAATACTCATTATTTGCATGTACATTATTTTAAAAAAGGAACGATAAACCGTGTTAACATCAAGTATCTGGGTACATAATGACGATCAGGATATTCACAACCATTTTGAAACTTCTAAAAAAAGCAATCAGGTATGGTTCTCGGGTTAGTTGATACCTGAAAATGTATTATAAAAAAATGGATTTTGCTTTTTGTTCGTCAATATTGGCTCCATTAATGAGAAATACAAATGCATGCCTAGGTTTTGTTTCTCCTGAATTGATTACATAATTTCCCGTTTGCGATTGTTTGCGTTGAATTGCCTTCTCTGAAACAAGATTTTCTTTCAAAATACGTCCATTTTTGTGGTTTAAAGGTAAGTACTAGCATATAAACTTGAATGTTATTTGTGGTACAACCAATTTCATTTTTGTTTAAAAATAGCACGACAGTCATCAGCAGTTTTAACATATTAGTATTTGGGTGCGGCTTTACCCCATGATGCCTTGGTAATAAAGTGGTTGAAACCCCGCCATCTTGTGTGTTATGCTAAATGCTAATTTTACTACATTTTGGGAAGCGGGAAAGAAGGGGATTTGATTACGCGGACAATCATCCAGTGCAAGATCTCCGGACAACACTGTGTGTGTTGTAGCGTTACAGGAATGACCAGCACTGGTGCAAGTGGACTTTTCGGGGCGTAGTGGGCGAGTTCATCGCCGAGCGTGAAACATTTCTGTTCCTATGTGGAAAGGATGGAAATGTTCTTCACACGGCCAATAACATCGTAGAAACAACCAGGAGAGGGCAGCACTCACGCTAATCGAAAGGTGGTGGGCGAGAGGAAACCTGCGATTATTTCTCACAGAGGTGGGAGCGGAGGTATATGCTCTTTCTCAAGATATTTGAAACGCAAAAAGGCAAAAACGGGAAACCTTAAGTCCAGAACGAGGCTATGGTAAGGTAATTTTTTTTTGTACACATCCAGTATGGCGGCTAAGGACGACAGTTCCTCGGGGACGTGATTTATTGTTGTGTGCCCACTTTGCTTATAGTTATAGTGGAAAAGTCCGTCAATGGAAGAGGGCTGGGTAAAACTCACAGACTTCCAAAGGAGACTAAAGCTAGAAGGATTTGGATTGCTAGGCTCAGAAATTGTGCGTCAATTTTTTTCTGCTAAGTCTGGAACACGAGTTTGCAGCTTGCATTTTTTAAAAACGCGAAGAAGGCTCGAAGCGGTGGTGTGGTGCAGTTTACCATTTTGTTCCCCTCGAAGCCAGTCGCAGGAATCCTTACTTCGACGGCAATAGACCCATTGCCTAAACAGATCGAGTGGGATCAAACGAACCATCTTCGAAACTGTAAACTTGTCAAGAGCTAAGCCTGAATACTCATCGAGTGCCAAACAAGCAGCGTGCAATGGTAAACAACTTTCCATCACTGTTTCCACGACTATTTTATATTTCAACCACGTTTCATGCAATTTTTGCACCTCGGGCTGTATTGCCAAGGGTTGGACCAAGAGATAAAGGTATTCAGTTTTGTTATCAATTCTGCTAACAGTGGTGTTCAAGTCTACAGTTTGAAATGAAAGATTTTGGAGTTCAGGTGAATCCTTCCTCTGCTCACAGCAGAGGACCTGAAAGGAGATGACCTGAAAACCATATTTTACACCGGATTCGTCCAATTTTGGGACTTTCATGGCTTTATCACTAATAATCTGGAAAGCTAAATTACGGGAATGGAAAGGATTCACTTAAGGAAAAGGAATATTTGGAAACTGATGTTGAAGAAAAGCCAGGGCCCTCAAAGGAAAATGATACTTTTGGATGAGTTTTTGTTGTGTTCTTTATGAGGCTAACGTTCTACTGGACTACTGGAACAGGACCCTAGCACAGAGGTTTTTGTGTTTCAGTTAGTACTGTTTCCCGAGTTTCCAATTACTTTGGTACAATGTGCGTGCTGCCAAATCTGAAGCGATTTAATTGTGTGGCCAAGCAAAGAAGTTATTGCAACCCAATCTCGCCTGATTGTTTTCCAAGAAATTTCCCCAATACACGGAGTAATAATAGACCTGTACTGAATAGCTTTATCATAGAGATACCTTCAACCGTAGGTTCACTAGACAATAACATACTCTAGTTATAAGTCCCACAATACATTAAGCTTCTAGTGGGTATCAACCCTACAGGGAGTTAGTCACGTTCGTATCAAAGTTATGGGGGGTAATGCATCTGCTAAGCAGATTGTTAAGGAGAAAGTGGGCTGCTTTGACCTTCTTGAAAAAAGAGACAGTGTTGTAATGGCTGATAAGGGGTTTTCTACTTCAATGGACTCCCTACTAGATCCACCTAGGTGTTACCCTGAATATGCCCCCAAAACGAAACTCAAATAGGCAACTAGTCAAGACAAGGGAGGTTGAGCAAACAAGGAGAATTGCTGCAGTCGAGAATTCATGCTCAGAATCGGGAAATGGGAACAAGATAAAGCTTTTAGAATTTTGCAAGATGTCATCCCAGCAACAGAATGGCTAATAATGCAAACAATATTGTGTTAATTTGGCACTCTTTCAAATTCTTGAGCCACCCATTGTACTTGAATAGTAGTGTTTGACCATATGAAAGATAAAAGTTGTTTACCCCTCCATCATTTTTACCTAGAGATTGCCATGTGGTCCTTCAAACCTGCGCTGGAAAATTCTTATGCAATTCCCCTCAATTCTCCAACGAACAAGGGTTAAATGTATTTTCATTTGTGTATTTCCATCACTCTAGTGTTTACACTTTGATCGTTTTCCAATTATTATTTGGAGAGCTTGCAACATGTTTAGTTGGAAACTATTCATGGTCCTGTAGAAAGGTTAACGGCAGTATTTCAGCACTGTTCTGTTGTTTGGTAATCAACATGTTGATCACTCATTGTTTAGTTTTTGTGATTCTGTTTTAATGGTGTTTGTATTTGAATTTAAAATCAATTAAATATCACTTGATTATGGAAACAGTTTCCCCAAGTTCGCGAACAGCTCTTTAGGCCTTGTAGCACTAGTCAGCAGAATTGTTCAGAATTGAGCAAACTAACTCGATCCAGTCCAAGTTGCACCCTTGGGTAGCAAGTTCTTGCATGAGGTATCTGTCACAGAAATGTTCTTAGTTTCTTCAATATAGGCAACCAAGAAGTTTCGTGAAGTATGCGCAAAGCATCAGTGCCCTTAGCTATAAAAATTCCCCAATGAAAT